>NC_042998.1:168656617-168664117 GCF_006345805.1 Octopus sinensis
ATATTTTCAGTAAAAGTTTCAAAACGATGTAATGCTGCAATATCTTTTTCTCTTTTGAAAAAGATGTCTTACACACACGAGGACAAGTTATGGAATGATAGAAATGGTAGATTCCAGATATTTCATTACATTTTGAGTTCGAATATACTTTTGAAAGAAATTTGTTTACATTTCTTGTGTTTTACTTAAAGATTCCATGAAAACCTAAGTGTGTTACTAAAAGAAAAAGTTAATTAACGTGTGTCACAGAAACAATACTGTTGACATTATAAAGAGGAAATGATGATTGTTAACATAGACCCAAGACACATTTTACGAAAGAAGTGTAACTTGTTTAATCAAACCGAGTCTTTGATTTGTACTCACTTTATCAGCTCGTAAATGATGACAAACAAAATAGGCCTTAATGAGGATTTGAAGACAAAACGTAAAGACATGTGATTAGATGGAGCTATATACAATAGGCGCGATTACAGTAGGATTACAACTGATTATATCAGCCCCAGTCATAGATTAGTATTTATTTAATCGATAGAAATGTAAAGTGAACTCTATCCCACAGGGATATAAAATGAAAGCATCAAGAGATGAAACGAATGCATTTACTATTTGTTTTATTCAAAATCTGCTGCACAATTCAACTATTTATGAAAAGGAAACAATAGAATGGCTTTAGGACCTACACCACTAAAACCAACTTTATGGCTGCGATATGTTGATGACACCTTCATACTCTGGCCCCACCAAGAAGATGTCCAGGTGCTGTTCGACCATGTGAACTCAATAAAGCCATCCATACAGTTCGCAACGGAAAGAGAAAAAGACCATCAGCTAGCATTCCTAGACGCATTAATAATATGCACCAGGTATGGATTCAGGACATCCGTATACCGCAAGCCGACCTTCACTGGACGATACCTCAGCTTCAACTCACACCATCCATGCAGTGTAAAGGGAGGGATTGCTCAGTGCCTAAAACATCGAGCAAATAATATAAGTAGCGATCGTGATATCCACCACGATGAAATTATCAAGCTCAGTAACAACTACTCTCCACTCCAATTATGAAGAAAAGAGAGGATGAAACCGATAAACTGTCCACAGTCTGTCTACCCTATGTGGAAGGCCTCTCCGAAAAGATACAAAAGATATGCTGCCCATATGACATCTGGACAGTATTCAAAAGCAATACGACACTTCGAAAATATTTCCTTTAACCACCAATAGAAGTAAAACCACCAATAGAAGAGAATGTGATTAAGAACTGCATATACTCCATCCTATGCAGCTGTGGTAGGTTATACAAAGGAGAAACATGCCACCCTCTCAAAATAAGGGTAGAGGAACATCGCAAAGCTTTGACTCGACGGGGAGATATTGATAAATCGGGTATAGCTGATCATGTATGGAAAATGGAGACCACCTCCCCTGTCGGATGAAGTTAAAATAATAGACAGAGAACACCGTCTGGAGGGTATATCAGCTGAAACGCTGTGTTAACAACAAACAAGATGAGGACAAATATCGTCAAATGTAAATAATGTAAACAATAGAATATTTATTTCATTCGTTAGTATATCAAGCATATTTGATAATCGACATGTCTTGAAATAACTTTCAATGGTTAATTAACCCTATCAACATTTCTCGGATGTATCAGTAGCGTAATGCGAAAAGAAGTTTTCAATGCTATGGAATCGAAATCAGATTGTGGTCACACTTTGGAGAAATTTAACTGTTTTAAAAATACACTCAGCGTACGTTTGTTTCAAAAGAATTTTTTGAGTAAGACTGAGTTTGAATGAGCTGAAACTCAGCCAGAATATCAGATATCTCTAAATGCACCATCAGTGAATCCCTTCACATATACACATCCATTTAATGACAACAGCGGAATTTAAACTTTTGATTAAATGATAGAAGTAAAACATTATTATGTATTTAGTATACCGTTCTACTGCGTCACTGGACTAACAGTAAGGTAATGATTCTATATAACCAAGTGCATTGTCAGTTTTTATGAAAGAGCAATGTAACTTTTTCAAAATATTACTAGTTCGTAATGTAAAAACATTGTGGAAGCTGATCTCAATAGAATTGAAATGAGAACGTAGGGAGACGAAATAAAATATATTCTTTATACTATTACTCTTTTACTGGTTTCATTCATTTGACTGCGGCCATGCTGGAGCACCGCCTTTAGTCGAGCAAATCGACCCCAGGACTTATTCTTTGTAATCCCAGTACTTATTCTATCGATCTCTTTTGCCGAACCGCTAAGTTACGGGGACGTAAACACACCAGCATCGATTGTTAAGCGATGTTTGGGGGACAAACACACACACACACACACACACACACACATATATATATATATAGATATAGATATATACATACATATATAAAACGGGCTTATTTCAGTTTCCGTCTACCAAATCCACTCACAAGGTGCCATGCAGTGGGAGTGAACCCGGAACCATGTGGTTGGTAAGCAAGCTACTTACCACACAGCCACTTCTATGCCTATAGATTTACCTCTACTCTTCTTCAAATTACATAATAATAATAATAATAATAATAAGCAGAGAGTAACTGTTGTCAGTAAGTAGAATGTAAACTCCCAAGAAGACAACACTCGACGTTGTCTCATTTTCTGGTTAAAGACATTTCACTAACTCCTCTAATAGCTTAGAAAAGAGTTCGAACTACTAATGTCACATTTTCATTTTATTGACTTAGACCAAAATAGAGAATATTTGTTTAGTCGAATTATGATCGATATTTTATCACAAAGTTCAGTTCTATCACTTTCCAAAAGTGGCATTTGTAGAACACGAAATAATTTAGACGATTTCATACTTCACCTGAAGCAATTTATAGAACACGAAACCTAATCCATACTCCTCTCGAAACATTATCGTGACTGAAGTTACTGTTATGCATTAGTTTGTACTGTCTTCAATCATTTGGTGTCGTTGAAACATGTATAACCCATAGTTATCTTTAAAAAGTCATATTCTCAGAGCATTCTCTTTAACTGTTTTTGACAATAATAACATTCGAAATGCATTAAACGATCTTTAATTTCAGATCTTTTTAAAGTAAAGCAGTTTCTGATATAATGAATATCTTTTTCTAATTATTAAACAGCGAAAAAAAATATTGGCCTTATTATAAAGAGGGAGAGTGACTAAGTTTAAAGCAAGTCTTTCTTTTAATTGTATTACATTTACTTTACAAATGTAATTATCGATTCATCAACAAAATTTAATTACTTTATCTGATATGACGTGGTTCCTGCATTTCTTCATTTTCTCACCCAAAAGAATTATTAGAAGTGATGATTTAATGGCTGAAAGACATTGCCACCCAGTTAACATTCTTACACTTTCTAATGTTAACTCAGCCTTGTACAGGAAGACTTTTTGATTAGACTTTTATCAGATAGAATTTCGTGGAAGACGCTGATATCATGTTAAAACCCTACAACTGAATTTAAATTGATTTTACATCCGTTTAGTTAACTTCAATGATTATATCAATTCAAAAGAAAAAGAAATTTTTCAGTTGTTTCAATTGAATTAAATATGAAATAATGCTACATGACATGGTTAAAATATATATAATCCCTCACATATACACTGGAAAATTATTTCTGTTTTATAGCACATATCTTTATAATCAAGAGTCAGCGAAAGCTTTGTTGAAATGCAGTTTTCAAATTCGCGAATTGCATTAAAATATATATTTACACAAGATGCAAAAGATATTTGGTTGAATACTCAACAGCAAAGTTCTTTTATAGTCAATTTAACTTATGATACAAGATACTGAGATACATTTTCTCAATAAGGACTAATGCTTCAATAGGAAATGTTTCTAACAGATATATCCTGCTTTAAAAATAAAACCGCTGGTTAGGTTTTGAAAGCTTTTTAGCTGCTGAGCTAAATGTAAATGCTCAGCATTTACATTTGGATTCTTGGATTCTCTAAATTTATACACAGCATAGGCGTGGCTGTGTGGTAAGAAGCTTGCTTTGGTTCTGGGTGCATCAGTAAGTTAAAGCTACTCTTAGTTGCTTTTCTTACCCTTATGTTGGTTCATTTGTGGTTTCTTAGATAAAAAAAAGAAAAGCCTATATATAGGAAAACTCTTTTGCTGGAGTTTGCTTCAGTGAAGCGCCAATCGCAATTATACCTCAAGAAAGAATTGATTGTTAGGTGGTAATGTAAAGACTTTTAAGGACAGACTTGTCGATTAGTTCTTTAATTTCTAAAACTGTATCCGAAAAGCATAGCTCCGGGGTAAAGTTAGATGATAACATTATGCTGGGGGCTTGGCAAGACAGAAGAATGTTGTGGTATCACAAATGTGCAATCGATGAAGAGTGTGAAATCAACGATTTAGAGATGTACTCTCAGAAATAATATAATCACGTACACATGTTAAGAACGACCGTATTATCTAGTATCATTTAATTTACTTCCCCATACACATTCCTTGAAAAATTTATTCTTTTGATCACCACAAAACCTCACCTACTTGGCTAGCATTCATGTAAAAAGTGTTTTGACGTATGCTGCAGTATCTATAAAACTTTTCTAATAACTGAATAACTGATCTACGGGGAAACAAAGTGAAAACAATAGTCTAGAAAAAATGGCCACAAGAATATGTACATGGAATAACATTTGGTGGAATATGGGAATGAAATTACAAAGAAGTTGTCGGAGAAACTACCCTTCAAATAAAACATAATAAACATATCGGGTTAAAATGAACCCGAAATGAGAATTCAGACTGTAAGGTATAGAGTCCTGTGGCTCTTGTTCAGTTCGATAAAGATCTATTGATACTGAATGGAATTATGACGGGAATTTAAAGAACGAAAAAGAAAGGATGAAGGTTATTAACAAGAAGGAAAATCGAAGTAACGGTGTTAACAGTTTAGAAGATATATGTGAGGAAACGTTAGTTAGAAATTAGAGTAGCATATTATAAGGCGATTTGTGGAAAAGAACTGTATGCGCAAGAGATAAGAACAGAATAGTGTTGTATTAAAAGAGAAATAGAGAAACAGATGTTGCATTTCTTAACTGCAAAATGTGCTCTGGAGAGATCATTAGAAATGGAGAAAGAATTAAGTGTATTTGGAACAACATTTGGTGGAATATGAAAACGAAATTAGAAAAAGTTCTCAGAGAAACTACCTTTCAAGTAGCAAAATAATAAAAATCTATACAGAGAAGTACTTATGGGCTTCGATAAAATAAAACCATGGACGGTTAAACTGTAATGTGGATTGCAGAAAAACTAGTTACATTACAAATGATAGAAATATGAGTATGCAAGGAACGGAAGTGGCACCAGCTTTATGTAGGATATACATGTAAAAGACGGAAACAGGTTATCATCAGCTGTCTGGATACAACATGTTTGCTGAGAATGATTATGTTAAATGTTTAATACATTGGTAGACTTAGACGGAGCTTGGGAAAAGTAAGGAGGATGGATGTCAAGAATTGTTCACTCTTATATAAAATTAAATGATGGATGCAATACTCTGACGAATAAGGAAGAGAAACTCGTTTAGAATTTTCAATAGCATACGCATTAAAACAACCATTAACAAAACCCCATATTAAATTTTAGAAAATGATTCTTAAATGTAGATATGATATACTGATATATGTTTACATAAGGAAAATGACATGAAAATCAATAGACACTTAAGAAAGCTTCTGTAGCTACTAATTGTGATATGTGAAAGGTAGAGAGGTAAGTTTCATGAGAAGTGTGCCGATGGAAAATTGGTTGCTACTAGATGTAGCAAATGGTACTTATTATATAGGCGCTTCCTATTAGCATTCGCAACAGAGCATATCTTGTATGTTGATTGTTCTGAGTTCAAACTTCGCCAGGGTCGACTTTGCCTTTCTGCTTTACGGAGTTGATAAAATAATAATAATAATAAGGATTATTATTATTATTATAATTATTATTATTATTATTATAATTATTATTATTATTATTATTATTATTATTATTATTATTATTATTATTATTATTATTATTGAGTGAGAGAGCAGTTCATGCCATCAAAGTGACACTGGGGTAAAATATACGAAGCCCAATATACCCATCATGACTACCCGTCTGATAAAGGTACACCAGGCACATGCATCACAACCATATGTGCGCGACATGGTGATCTCATATCAAGATAAACAGCACATGACCTTGCAGGTGGGGCCCAGTTAGAATTTTCTTCAGGTTGAGTAGCCCATCCTGCTCAAACGGTCCCTGAATAAGGGTTGCTTTAGGATGTTGAACGAAACACCTATGTTTCCAGAGGTGAACCATTCAAACTCCAAAGAATCCCTCTCAACACATGGCCATGATGCTCCCCCACTACTTCTGCTCGTGATCAGAGATGCACATATCGTCAGCCACTAAGGGACATGCTCAACTGGTTAAGGTCAAACAACTGACAAGCAAATCTGTGGTATTGAGCAGAATATTTGCTGTAGCCCATCTTTTATACCAAGACAAAACAATGTACATGAATTATCATTATTATTATTATTATTATTATTATTATTATTATTATTATTATTATTATTATTATTATTATTATTATTATTATTATTCTATGTTTGACTTTTGCTTTATATTTGTACAAGTTGGCTCCAAGTCTCACCCAGAGACCTCAAGAGACAACAGGGTTGGAAGTTCATGTTGTTGTTATGCCTAGTGTGACATATATTTGGGGGGTGGGGATGTTGTACTAATGAATGTCTAAAAAAAAAAAAAGGTTTTTTTTTTTTTTAAACCGAAAATTATGTTTGTTTTAAACCTTGAGATTACATAGAGAGTATTTTGCGTAGGATATGAGCAGTTCCCATGAGCACTATCTTTTGATCTTCTGCCATTTTTGGGTTTCCTGGTATCTGAGTTAGGTAGCTATCAGCCCCATTTGCTATCATTCCAAGGGCACCTATGACAACAGATATTGTTTTAGTCTTCAGCTTCCACATTTTGCTGATTTCTATTTCAAGATCTTTATATTTGCTCAGTTTTTGGTAGGTCTTCACAGATACGTTTATATCGATTGGGACAGTCATATCAATGAGGAGGCATGTTCTTTGTTTGAAGTCTTTCAATATGATGTCTGGCCTATTTGCATCTATCTTCCTGTCAGTTATTATTATTATCATTATTATTATTATTATTATTATTATTGTTATTATTATCATTATCATTATTATTATTATCATTGAGTGAGAGAGCAGTTCATGCCATCCAAGTGACACTGGGGTAAAATATACGAAGCCCAATATACCCATCATGACTACCCGTCTGATAAATGTACACCAGGCACATGCATCACAACCATATGTGCGTGACATGGTGATCTCATATCAAGATAAACAGCACATGACCTTGCAGGTGGGGCCCAGTTAGAATTTTCTTCAGGTTGAGTAGCCCATCCCGCTC
>NC_042998.1:168669117-168671617 GCF_006345805.1 Octopus sinensis
TGTCAGTCAAACGTACCACCAGAGAGAAGAAAACCTACATAAGGAAGTTAAGGCTATGCTGCTACTGCTGCTACTGCTGCTGCTGCTGCATCATTTGCAGAATGATTTGACCTTCTGAACCGAGTGGCATAATACCTATTGCATTATTGTGGTTAACACAAATAAAAGGAAAACAATAATTTACCATAAAAAAAAAAACAATCAACAGAATAATCCACAACAGCTATAATTGATTGGAGGTAAATTGGGAAATATTTGATTTCGAGAAAAGATGTAAATCAAAATTGAGTTGCTAATCAAATGCATGGCATGGAGAAATTCCACAGTCAACAACAAACTGCTCAAGAAAAAAAGAAAAGTGTATTCATTGAAGTTTTAAGAATTTAGAATCGAGAAGAAAAATATATTAGAAGGAACAAGAGTAGAAAATAAGACGTTGTCAGCATTCCTGACCAATTGCTAGTCAGAGCATGCTTTCTGTTTAACAAACGCGTCTCATTATTTACACTTAAGTAAACAGCAGTTGTTCTCAGCACATCATCACCAATTAGAAAAAATGCATCTCTTCATCTCTTTGATTCACAGTGATCTAGCTTTACGATATTTATCAAAAATCTGGTTCACTTGCTTTCAACAAGCTCTCATATTTAGTCGTCTGTTCATTGATTTATTGTGCAACAGCACCATCATTCCACTAGTCCAAAACACGCATACACACACACACATATATATATATTAATACAATGGTAGGTTCCTAACTACCTTTTGCGTCACGCTAATGGAATTAGCTCAAAAGAGAGTAAGTCAGTCTTACAAAAGATAAAGCAAAACAAAGAGACAATAAGCGATAAAACTTGTAAATGGTGGTCATGGAGATAGTGGTGACACTTGTTTTCTTTCTTTTCTTTGTCACTGCTGTTGTTTCTTTGTTCGAAGTCTTTATAATAGTGGTGGTGGTGATGGTGGGAGTGGTAGTGGCATCGACATTATTCGAGAGATAAGATGCGTGTAGTAAGTCATACAGCATTGTTTTAAATTTCAGATCAGAAAAAATAAATAAGTGACTTATTCGCCGTCAACTCTTTACAACTTACAAGAACAACCTGCACCAGTTTTAGCGCCTACATAAACTAAAACCTCGCCAACATCACCGTCACAACAAATTATTACAGCTCTTAATGTATTGTTTCTATCTATATGTGTATCTATGTATAGACACACACACACACACATACACACACACATACACATATGTATACGTATATAGTTGCGTGAGAGCGTGTATGCTCGTGCACATGATTATATGTCTGAATCGATTCATTGACATTTACTTTTTTCCTATCTTTCAGTGTTACCACCTGAATTAACTTACATCACAATTTTCTCTTCCATCACTCGCCACCTCTCTCTCTCTCTCTTTCTCTCTTTCTCATTCCTCTCTCACTCTCCCTTTCTACTCCACTCTCTCACTTACCTACCATCCGCTGCCATCTCCACCATCACAATAATAAAAGCAGACAATCTTCTCAATGTTCACTGGCAGAAATCGTGAATATTCCACAGGATTTGCTATTATCCATTAGCGTACACTGCTGCCAAAATTTGGTCCACCAGGTATATCAAACCACCAGTACATGAAGTGTCAATGCTTTTTAATCATTTCCTTTAGCTTCTGTATTTAATGAATGGATATCAACCCTGCGCTGCCTGTGATGACATGCTAAGAAGTCAAAAATTCAGACGAGGAAAGACATGTGGAGGCTACCATAATTGATGCAAGCAGAAGTTTTGCAATGAAATACAAAGATTACTCTTACTATCAGTAACAAAAGCGGGTGCTACGGTCCATACCAATAGGACAATGAGTTCTGGTACGTGTTGTTTCTCGTGCTGTATTGACACCGTATCCAGAGTTTGTGTATGGTTGAGAGGCTTAGGTAGATGTAGGACTCCGTGATATGAAGGATAGATTGTAGATTATTACCCAAACACCACGTCCTTCTCTATAGGTCGGCGATAAATTCAAAAAAATGACAGGACTGACTGAAAGCGGAGTTGCAAGAGCTACCAGATGAAATCGAAGATCATGACTAGTTACCTTAAAGAACTTTGAATCAAGGTACTTTTACAGAGTTCACATCCTTCAAATCCTTTCTTATAGATTGATATAGTTACAAATGGGTGGAGATTTAAAATGGACTTACCTTCTCTTAAATGGGCTGCCTTCATAGGCTGACATTGACTTTTGTGCAGTCTACACTATTCATTGTCTCAGCAGAATTTCCATTGAGAGATATTTGTATGAGGTTGTTTGTTATGTCAGTGTCATTACAACATATGAAATAATAAATTCAGTATTATATGGCATGGTTATATGTGTTAATGGCTCAATAGTTTCACATAGAATGTAATAATTTGTAACAAACGTTCTATATTAAAGATAAAAACCCATTTACGCAGCCAACTTTCTACGATTCCGTATTGATTTCCATTTAAATAC
>NC_042998.1:168679117-168766617 GCF_006345805.1 Octopus sinensis
AAACTTCAATTATCCGCGCTAAAGCACGGGGGCGAAAACCCATGGTCGTAACCTCAACCGTGTCTTTTCTGGTGTGATTTTTGCTATACAGGTATCGGTTTAAAATTTTGAATAATCCGTAACAAGATAATTCATTTATCCATTTCATTATATATATATATATATATATATATATATAATATATATATATTATATATATATATTTATATATATATGTATGTATGTATATGCGTACATATGTGCATCTCTGTATAATACGCGCGCGCGTGTGTTTGTGTGTCTGTGCGTGGCGTGTGCGCGTGTATGTACATATATATGCATATATAATTATATATGCATATGATGGCTGTCAACTTGTACACGACTATGGTCAGCATTGACAAAGTAATATTTGTACAAAATGTTTATATCCAGTAAGTTTTGCATAACACTTCCCAGGCCGTGTCCACCCTATTGACATGATCCAGAAATATTTCGGGTCAATATCGATCGCAGGTTCAGGGATATTGTATCGTCATAATCTCAAGCGCAAGCAAAAGATACCCCAAATGCGCAATGCCACTACCTGCATATCTGGCTTTATATCAGAGTGACCTTCATAAGCACATTCACATACGTTCACAAATAGATAACCAGTAGTTATCTCTGAAGTAGATGTAAAGAATAGCCATGGGCTTTCTTCTTTCTTCTCAATTGTGTTTTTGCTTATATAACCTCTAGATATCTATATATCTGTGAAGAACTGTCATGGATTAGCTTCCTTCTTTTGATTAATTATATTTATATTTGTGTACTTATCGTTATAAATTCTTTGATGCCATAAACATCTGCTTGTCGGTCTTTTATTTTATCGTTATTGTCAGTGGTCTGATCAGTGCATTTTCTACGTTTTCTACAGCCAACTCTTGTGCAGCTAGATTAAGTATTCCATTATTGAGACATTGGATTTTTGAAATTTGATTTGATTTAAACACTGATCGGCTCCGTATTCTACGCCATTTGACGTATTTTCAAAGACTGTATACATACATACATACATACATACATACATACATACATACATACATACATACATACATACATACACACACACACACGCCACACACACACAACACACACACACACACACACACCCACACACATATATATATATATATATATAATATAATATATATATACAAATATATATATCTATACATACCTATATACCATACATATACACATGTATTATATATACGTGTATACGTATATGTATGTATATATATATATATCTATATATATATATAATATAATATATATAGTCAACGTATGTACGTCTTTATGCAGTGTTGTATTATTATGAGTGGACCTAGGTAATCAGTGCCTGGGTACTGTACTCCTTTGATCGGATGATTTCCAAACCGGTGGGAACATTAAGTTATCCATTATCGCCTAAATCATTGCTCATAGTATTATTAAATCCGATACTCAATAAACATGTTGCTGATACAAACACAGTAGGAATATACACATAGGTGGATAAGATGAGGACAGGGTTTGTACAGAGTTATAAAAACAGGAGTATTCATGTAGAGAAATTTTCTAAATCATACTAAATGTACGAAAACCATGAGGATAGCGTGGCTATTATCCTTTTCTGTTGTAAGGCCGACTGCGTACCTCCTCATGGTTCAGGCAGTTGCTAGACGGGCAACTTCGGAAAGTTCTACTCTTCTAGTGTGTGCAACTAATGCATCATTCACTACGTTTATTAAAAAAAGTGGCTATTATTAGCTTATATACTCTTCAACTCCTCTTTCGTACTTAACCTGCGTTGACATCTACCAGTAACGGTATGGCTTGTTACAGCACCGATCATTTTAATTCATAACTAATCTTATTGTCAATTAAGTTGTGAATGCATTCATCTAATGAAGTAGAAAGCCTAAGACTTGTTTTGAAGTAAAAGTGCGCATGCATAGAAAAGCGTTGTTCCACGAGGTTAACCGTAGAGCCTTAGTATTTATTTTTAATATTAAGGTAGCGAACTGGCAGAATAGTTAGCACACCGAGCAAAATACTTAGCAGCTTTTCGTCCGTTCTTACGTTCTGGGTTCAAATTCCGCAAAGGTCGACTTTCCTTTTCATAAAATAAGTATCAGTTAAGCACTGGCGTCGATGTAATCGACTTATAGCCTTCCCTGAACTAGCTGATCTTGTGCTAAAACTTGAAACTAATATTTACAACTATTTTATGTTAACATACAATAGCGCTTGTATGTATGCATTTCCAGTTCGGGAGCCAATCAGTATCCACAGTAGTTCTAAATTTACAATTCAATGGGTGTGTGTGAGCTTTGGAAGGAAAGGCCAGTTAGTACCTCCATTTGCAACTAGCGAGTGATGGAATGCTTGCCGGGTTCAGATTATCAGCAGCAGTTGGGAAAGAAGGAAAGCTAGCTGTTTCTGAATACCCAAGAGGAAGCACATTTACGGTCTAGAATAGTTATAGAACTGGCGGGACTCTGACCATCGGGTGAGTTTATGCATACACCATAAACTTTCCCATTTAATTTCTGCTTAATTCATCGTCCCACGAATCATTATTCTTCTCTCCAAGACAGTAATTACGACTCCACCTTTTCACTCGACTTGGTAATAATAGCAACTAAATCCCTCTTAAACCACATCCTAAAGTACTAACAAGGAAATGTTAGATAATGTAATCCAAGATTGATCTATTCCTGGTAGCGATAAGATTTTCATGTTTTCAATGTTTGATTAGGGCCGTCTTGAAATAAACAAATACATCACTAACAAAAATAGGCACGAATAATTATGAAAATTCACGTATTTAATAAATTCGCTACACAACTAAAATAATTTTGAAAATGTTCATTTATGTATAAATTCATTTCATGTTTAAATGTATTGAAATGATGTTTAAAGACCCTGAGACAATAGAAATATAAGTCTAGCTAGAATGTTGCAGATATCGCAAACTCACAAAATCGGAATCTACGATATATCTTATATCTTTTACTTGTTTCAGTCATTAGACTGCAGCCATACTGTGGCACCACTTTGAAATTTTAGTTGAATGAATCGACCCCAGTACCTTTTTCTTTTTAAAACCTGGTTCTTATTCTATCATTATCCATTGGCGAACCGCTAGGTTTCGGAGACGTAAACACACCAACACCAGTTGTTAAGCGATGGTGTGGGATAAGTCGGGCGGGGCTATAGTAGAAGACACTCGCCAAGATGTCATATAGTGGGACTGAACCGGCATCCATGTGATTGGGAAGCAAGCTTGTTACCACACAACCAGGCCTTTGTCTTTTATAAGAGACTGTTGTCTTGTCCGCTTTGCATAAGGTAAGGTTAAATATGTTTCTCGTATCATTCTCCTATGAAGTAGGCAGAACATATGAGTGTTGCTAAGAATTCTAATTCCAGCCTACCAACTCCTGCAGAAATATTAAAAGTGCTGCTGCATTATATTATAAGGAGAGTCATCACATCATGACTATTCTGCCGACGAGAAACTGACCAGGACATAACACTTCAACAAATTAGGAACTATCTCTCCTAGTGACCGAAATAATTGAAATAATTGAAATAATTTGCTAAAATTGATTTTTCTCACAGCGTAACCATATTTAATTGGAATTTTGATGGACCCTTTATTAAATGTGTAGACTCAAAAGTTTTATTCTATATGCCAACATTTAATCGTCAAAAATGCTGCTTTCTATGCGGTAGCCGGGGTTTGTGTAATCTTAAACATTTTTTGCTTTTTTTAACCTTGTTTCGTTTATACAGTAGTGAGCTGATTAATATTCCACCAAACCCTATCTGGTGAATGCTGACAAAAACGATAAAGATATTTAGCCGTGATCAATGGCATATTGTGTGACTACAAATCTATGCTCAAAGGCAGAGTTATTAGCAAACTGTATACGAATAGTCATTACTTTAATGATGCGGAAATTTGATATAAATCTATAAGGGTTAAATTGGACATGGTTGAATCGGAAACGGATATCGATTTTGTTGCTAAACAATCCAAACCTAACAACTGTAACTGGCGAAATTCTAGAAAGTAATGACGGCTCATATAATTTAATCCAACACTCCAAGCCTTGAAACAGCTATCAGTTGGGTAAGCCAAAGGATTTAGACTGATTAATAAAGATTACATATATGCCTTCTTTATGCTTGATGGCCCTTAGATTTGATGCAGACTGGTGGTTATATCTACAGGGTGCGGTGAATAAACTGTCGTCAAAATTACGCAAAGATGAAAATAACACTGACATCTTTAAGCAGTTATGTTAACTAAAATTAGATAAAAATATTTTGAAATACTAAAGAGTAAATTTATTCAATAAAATCGCCATTGGCTTCAACTTGTTTAAGTTGGCGAATGCTGCCATAATCCTTGCTTTCATTTCATCTTTGGTGTTACAAGGAGTTTTGTTGGTCTCTTGCTCAACTGTGCCCCAAACTTAATAATCAAGGGGGTTGCAGTCTGGGGAGTTAAGAGGTCAGATGTTAGGAGTGATGTGGTCGCAGAAATCGTCTGACGGCCATGACTGGGTTCTCTTGCTTGTGTGGCATGATGCAGAGTCTTGTTGCCAGATATATGATCTTCTAGCAGCCACCCTCTTGATCAAGGGCAGCACTACCTCCTCCAAGCACTTGATGTAGGCCTCCGTGTTGAGTTTGAGGCCGTGTGGGGATATGAATGGATGCATAACGTCACCATCACTAGTGATCACTGAATGTTTGATTTTTATCACTCTCGGTACATATCTTGAGATAGCACTGACCTCAGATTGACACCCAAACACTCTGAAATGTTAGTATTGGAGCTTCCGGCGCGAATGCCAATCAGTACAGAATGCCGTTTCCAAATTGCTACCAGAATGAAGTGCGCCATGGTGCTGTTTTTCTCACAGACTTGTCCATCTCATCTTTCTATACTGTGTAGTCAACAAAATCAAAAATAAACAATGCACATGTACGAAATTAAAAATATAAAATATAAAATTTACCCATCGCACCCTGTACATGCGCATAAGTGTATCCATACATAAAAGCGTATAAATCAGCACATGTACTGACTCCAAATACTGCACATATACATACAGGCATGCAAAAATACCTTGTTGATTTTGTTGAAATTCCAATGAAGTAGCGTTGGATCTAGATCCAAACTGGATTTTTCTCTATTAGCAAGAAATCTTGAAATGAAACTGAATAATGCCATACATACATTTACTCACAGATACAAGACAACATATATTTTGGGAGAAGGAGCCAGTTGATGAATCTATATCACTTTTCTATTGACACTTTATATATCAAGGACAAATTAGACAATGATGGGATTTGAATTTAGAATGAATGTAAAGAGTCATAATTATGTACCGCAGGTATATTCTCCAATACTCTACTGTTTTTTTTTCTAATTCACTGCTCCTACAGCATCCAGTTATACCATAAGGGAAATTGCTTGATTCTAGATAGGTTAATTAACTTGCTAGGCAATCAATGGCAGAAGTTTAGCTTCTTGAAAAAAATCGACTTATAAAGCTTATAAGAGGTATTTAATCTCTGGATGTATGCTGTTGTATATTAGATGTTTTGAGACTAAAGAATGTTTTGTGTATTTTTAGGTTTGTTCATACGAACCTAAAAGTTTTCAATTAACAAAAATGTCTGTATCTTATTGATATCAAATGTATTGTACAATATGATATGAATTCTATGAATCACTTATTGACCAGATCAGATTAAAGTTCTGTAACTGTCATGTCAAACGCCTATATAATCAAACATTTTACACATATGGGTCATCATTTCAATATTGTGATAAGTAACTTAATACTGTCCATACTAGACACTACGGAATTTTTCTTTCACTGATTTGTACAGTACAATAAACATATCCTGTCAATATTCAAAATTTTGTGTCCCGATTTCCTCTATCATAAAATTTCACTTACACACACACACATACACACACACGCACGCACACACGCACGTACACACGCACATACATACATACATACATACATACATACATACATACATACATACATACATACATACATACATGCATACATACATACATACATACATACATACATATAGATAGATAGATAGATAGATAGATAGATATATACAGATATAGATATAGATATATATACATACATATATATATATATATATATATATATATATATATATAATATATATATATATATACACACAAACACACGCTCACGCACACATACACACACACATATGTCAAGCACTAATCTCTGCGTCATTTCACTTTAGTATATATTCAAGCTCCTATATTTAACAAGCTTTTAGGTTTTAGAAATCAATATTGTCATTATGCATTAGACTTTCTCTTCTTCTTTAATTAAACATTGTAATTACATAGAAATCATTAATTTGTTTTCACTGCACATTTCAAAAATGGAAAAAAATATTCGCCATGTTTTTTCTTCCTATTTAATCTTTTATCTCTTACGTTACGATCTTCTTTAACCACTTTCTACTTCCTGACTTCCTCCTTTTTTATATTATTTTATGATTTTTTTTTTCTGAGATTTTTTCTGTTTCTTTCGAGCATCTATCTAGTTTCGTTGTCATATTTAAGTTTTATGCTATCGGTTAGAATCATATCAGTGATATGATAAGGTTTCCGCCCACTGAACAAAGAAAATGCTGATAATTTGTATGTCTTCAGCTTTTCACTGTTTATTCCAGTTTATTCAGGTTTCATCAACTCAGTCGACCCAGCTCTAAGTAGATACCGTAAATGCTCATGGCTATACCCAGTGGAAGTAATATATAATTAATGGAAGCAGAAAAATTTATTTAGCATGCTGTGTAAAAGGAATCACCTAAGGTTTCAAGCAGAACCTTTACTGAAAAATTATTTCATTGACTCCTGTTGACACAGACGCAACATCCGTCGAATTCTTA
Source organism: Octopus sinensis (assembly GCF_006345805.1). NCBI lineage: Eukaryota > Metazoa > Mollusca > Cephalopoda > Octopoda > Octopodidae > Octopus > Octopus sinensis. Next base: position 168,686,105 of record NC_042998.1, read on the forward strand.
TGACTATATTTGATTATTAATATCAGCAGACGCTGGCGGCATTACAGTGCAAAATGCAGTGACAAGACGCTTCTAGTTCAAAATGCAATAACTGATTTTTTTAATAAGCCCCAGTTCCAGCTAGACTCATATCAGAGAGAGACGAAACTACATATTTCACAACATTTAGTGTGGGCTCTCTTTACAACTTCATACCAGTCAGAGACTAATCGTTTCTACTATAAACACAAGCCCATCAGTTGACAGGTCAGAAATAGCTTGTTAGAATGAACGCAATAATTGACTGGTTACTTATTTTCTCAACGCTGTAAAGATAAAAGGCAAACTCACACTCGGTGGGATTTGAACTAAGTCAATAAAGTGGTTGATCAAATATCACAAAGTATTTTGTCCCATACTCAAACGACTCTGCCCATACACCGTCCAGTCACAGATTTAATAAATGCTTTCAAGTTTTCGCACAAGGCCAGTAATTTCGTGGGAGAAATAGATCGATTACATCGTCCCTCAGTGCTCAACTGGTACTTATTTTATCGACCGCGATAAGACGAAAGACAAAGTCAACCTCAGCGGAATTTGAACTCAGAAAATAAAGACTGATGAAATGCCGCTAAGCATTTTACCCGGCGTGTTAACGATTCAGCCAGCTTGCTGCCTTATTCAAAGATTTCATAATGAGACAGAATGTCTGTCAATCGTATTCGAATCTAGTCTGTTATTAGCATGGATAAGGGGACTTGATGTAAATTAATTCTTTTCTAGCTTTGTCTGTTATTGTTTTTATTTCCTTTTCATTTATTTTGATTTTATTAAATCATTATGGATTTTCATATTTTGCCTTCCGTAAACTTTTCTACAATATTCTTGAATTAGACTTGCAATAGTCTCTAATACTAATACTATCACAGTATTAGTTCTCTAAATAGAATGCATTAGAATATTTAGTTTCATCTGTATTTGTTGCGATTTCAAGTCTCATAATCATATCTATCCATGAATCATATCTATTCCAGCTTCAATAAAATTAGCAATAGTCACGTAATTCAGTATGCTATACTCTCCTTCTACGTCTTTTAGTTTTGTTCCATTAAAAAAGATATCATAATTAACTGGTTAAAATTGAAAAAACAATTTTGTTTCTTCACACATTCTTTTATTGACAGGTATTCAATATTTATATACACTTAGTTTTTCGTTATTCTACAATTAATTGTCACACTTTTCCCCTGATACCAAATTTATATCTCTACAACTACAAATACAACAAACACAAAGAGTTTCTTTTCAATTTTTTCCATTAGTTTAAGTTGAAACCGATGCTCAGGTAGCTTCCAGAAAGTCTGTTTTTTCGATAAAAGAATATCTGGAAATATATTCCTGTTTCATTCGTTAAATTTTCAAAAAAAAAAAAATGTTAAGAATCGCAGTAAGGTTAGAAATCCAATTCCCCATTCTGTAACACGATATCTTGTCAACTCCTGGTTTGTCGTTCTTACGTCTCGTTAAATGTAACGGAAGCAGTTGTAAATGTTCACTTCCTACAATGCAGAGTCTCTTACCTTCGTCAATAACCTTCTGTATGGTTTCAATAAAATCATATTTATGAGATAAGACATGTTATATCTGTCATCTGTTATATCTGTCATCCTTTAGAAACTTCGGCGAAAGAGATATTGTTGCTCTCGACTTCAGTAAAACGTTCGATACGAAAATATCATAACAAAATTACCTTCTACCTAACTTTCACTCTTTGAATCGGAAGTTTCCTATCAGACAATTCTTTACACTGCATGTCAGTTGGGATCACTGATTCAGATTCTATCGGATTCATCATATCTCAGAGTTCGTATATGTATTCATTCTTTGTTGCATATATCAATTATCTTCTCGATGTTAATAACCAAGAAAACTACTTCTTCCTGCCACTCTCCTTTACTTGCAAGCATTTTGTTCTTAGGCTTCATCCACATGAAATCTACGCACAGCAAAAGTAATACTATAGTCTATCTTAATTCATTAGCACAAATTTCAGCAATTACACGACTGAATCAATACCTAACACTACGACCTCCATACTCAAATCTGCCCACATTTTATTAAATCTCGTAAATTCTGATTATCTCTTATGATGACCTCACTTTCATAAGATTCACAATACAGAATTTCATAGAGTAAGATACCTCGTTATCGCCCGAAAATATTTCAGCTCTAAACAGTTTTTCACCTTTTCTGAAGCATCAATGTAAAAACAAAATAGCAGAGAGAGGGCAACTGCTAAGCATGCAACGATTTTAGATCGCACCAAAGAAAGGTATAATCTAAAGGATTGTCAACCCGATGGGCCTCAATAAGATAATACCACTTGTTCCTTAAAAAGATGAGGTCATTCTCCGCCTCTTCTATTGCTATCCTTTGAGTAATACAAGCTGTCGATTGCCTTCATCTGATTTCATTTAAAAGGCTTGCCTTTGCTCCACATATTATTCCCTACTAGATATTCAACTATACTTCCTTCCCTCCTTTCTTCATCTTTCATTCCCAGCTCTTTCCAGAAAGCCATAAGAAGTTGAAGTTGAACATCAACTGTATATGGGAATTGCTATGTATCAAGTCATAGAGAGATACATAGATTGATAGACAGACAGAGAGTAGTAGTAGTAGTAGTAGTAAAATTATTGAAGGAAGATTTAGTAAAAGAAGGAACAGGAGGAGAAGGAGGAGGAGGAGGAGAAGAAGAAGAAGAAGAAGAAGAAGAAGAGAAGAAGAAGAAGAAGAAGAAGAAGAAGAAGAAGAAGAAGAAGAAGAAGAAATGGGGCTCCCAATTAGGTATAATGAAGATGCAGAAGAGAGCGAAACCGTATCTTTATATTGCCGAAATAATCTCCACTCATCGTCTAGTTCATCAAGTGTGTTTTCTGGTGTTATTGCTGGAAAGTTTGATGCCAAGGGAATTATTGACTGAGGAGAGTTATTGAGATCGCGCGCTACTTTTGGATCAAGTGTTTCTTAAGAGGGCAAACTCTCCAGCTTCATCGAGAGGAAAGCGCATTTTTATTTGAGAGCATAATTCTATTAAAAAAGTTTTGTTATCAGTTTTGAATCTAACTGAGTCACTAAAGATGGGGTTTTGTTCTAGATATCAGATTGCGCGTCCGTTGTTATTAAGATCAATATCTGATAATTTAGATAAAGTTAAAACATCCTCTTTTATGAAGAATTATGGATATTTTTATATTCACTGGATACGAGTGTATGCAACAGATGCAGTCGAAAGTGTTCCGATTGAAACTCGACATTAAGAGCATTTACTTTCTTTAATATATAATGTAAGAAGAGCAGCATGTGCTTCGTCCCTTTCTTAATCATTGTTTCATAGATTCTTTTTGCTCCGTCGACTTCTACGTTAGCCTCAGTCTCAAATAAAGTACAAGGGTATCCCACTGTTCTATTATACCGTTAATTACATTTTCACGTGACAAACATCTAATTGTATCATATTTTGCACTATATTGAAGTCATTTTGAGGTTGCTACTTCGAGAAAAGTAAGTTAAATCGCGAGTAACAATCGAAGTGTACACCATCAATATAGTCAAGTTGTCAACTGGTGGTGTCAGAGTTTCAGACAAGTGTACAAGCAGCCACCAACGCGTTGTAACTTGTAGTTGCCTGGTATGATACAAATATAAACAAGTAATGCACGCGTACGAATGGCAAACACAGTGCAAACAAATGTCAAACACAGCCTATTCTTACCCATCAACGTTGAGCAATTATCGCTGGTGAATCCAATTATGTTGCTCATAGATACATCTTTTGTAAGTGTAGACTTGACAGCATCGTACAAACACTGACACGAACCATTTTCTACAACAATGGAATCCAGAAGAGCATACTTGACATTAAGCGATTTTTCATAAAAAAAAAGCGAACAACTATTGCTAAGATTTGTGTCACTGAGATGTCCGTACTTTCATCTACTAATACTGAAAAACCTTTGCTTTTTGAGAATTTCTTAAGAATTCATATCTCTCATAATGTGCAATTCCGTCTTGCATAATGTATGTTAATTTTGTTTTTCTTTTTAATGTGTAGATTTTTAGCTATTTCATTATCGTGAAAGACCTTGTGCCAATTTCAGCTAAGTGATTTATATAATCTGTTAGTAGCAAGTCTGACTTAGCTACTTCTTCATTTAATGTATCATCTGAGGTTTTTTTTATTTAAACAACAAATGAATCTAATTTAACAGCAGATTTCGCACAATCAAAAGCTTTCTTGTGTTTGGCAGTGCTTTTATGAGCTAACAGCATTGATTTGTTTGCATTTTTCAACACAACGTTGCAACAGACGCAGTAGCAGGTGTCATGATTTTTATCATCTTGCCGTAAACAATTTTTAAGCTCAGCATCCTCCAACCATGACTTCTTGAAATTTTGGGTGTACCACTTCCTCTTTTTGGACACATTATCGTCTGCCATTACTTCGCAAAAGGTTACAAAGCAAAAACACTCATTCAAATTTTAAATCGCGAGTAACAATCGAAGCGTACACCATCAATACAGTCAAGTTGTCAACTGGCGGTGTCAGAGTTTCAGATAAGTATCACAAGCAGCCACCAACGCGTTGTAACTTGTAGTTGCCTGATATGATACAAGTATAAACAAGTAATGAACGCGTATGATCTGTAATTACGCTACGGATGATATATAGAAAGTTTACCCAAGTATAAGAAGAGCTGCAACTTTGGTACATATTGCATACAAAGAGTATGACACCGAATTCTATTTAAAAGATAAGTTTGCAGCCAAAACTAACTTAAAAACACAGATTTAATGTAAACTTGGAATTTAAAACACATAACCCCATCATTGTTCCCCAAAACCCAGATTTGGGTGGGAAAACCCATCAGTGGCATGCCTGATACAAATGGTAATTATAGTAATTTATAGGAAAACAAAAGACGAAGATAGGTGTATGAACAACAAGTAGATGTATTAGTTTGACGCTCGGGGAAAATGAAAAAGTCTTTTGCGTTTCGAGTCTACGCTCTTCAACAGAAAGGAATAAGAGGAAATAAACAGAGGGGGAATGAAAAATAACTTATAAATTTAGCGGTCAAGCATGGCGAATGATTAGAAAAAAGGTTTAATGAAGAGAGAAGGTAGGTAGGAGGGAAGAGAGGAAGTAAGTGTCCGATGAAGAGAGGAAGGAGTTGAGCCAATGTGACGCAAAGGAGGGAAGAGAAAAGTTTAACTCCTGTTCACGGCGAGAGCCTCTGTGCAAAGACAGTCCGAACACAGGCAGATGTTGTAGTCGATGACCGGTAGAGCGGTAATGGCGCGAGACAGGGTGTCATTGCCAAATCTGATGTCTCGAATGTACACCAAGCGGCGTCCCGGTTGACCTATGTACAGGGAAGAGTAGAAAGAGCAGGAGATGCAGTAAATGACGTTACTAGAAGTGCAGTTAATGGAATCGATGATGTGATAGGGACAATGATGGGTGCCGTGCGCATGATGATGCTGGAGAGGTAGAGGCAGGTGCGACAGCGTGGGCGGGAGCAGAGGAACGAGCCAGGCTTCGAGGAAGATTAGGGAAGAAATTGTGGACCTGGAGGTCACGCAGGTTGTGAGCTTGTTTGAGGGAGGTAAGGGCTAGGTGAGAATAGATATACGAGGTGGAGGCGTCAATGTATCTATATATCTATATATACATACATATATACATATATATATATATATATATATATATATATATATATATATATATATACACACATACTTATCATGTGGACGATATTTTCTACCTAGATGTCATAACCGTATCTGATTCTTCAACCGCATCAGTTCTGTGTATGTACATATATTTACTAGATTCCTGACATTTATCAATAGTTTCTGCTGTGTTGATGTGACATTTTTTATCATTAATAAAATTGTCGGCATTTTTGTTGACAACGCTATACATATAAAAATGTATATATATATATATATATATACACACACACACACACATACATATATACATATATATATATATATATATATATATATATATATATATATATTATATATATATATATATATATATATGTATGTATGTACGTATTCATTTTACTTGTTTCAGACATTTGACTGCGGCCATGCTGGAGCACCACCTTTAGTCTAGAAAATCGACCTAAGGACTTATTCTTTGTACACCTAGTACTTATTCTATCGCTATTTTTTGCCGAACCACTAATTTACAGGGACGTAAACGCACCAGCATCGGTTGTCAAGATACGTTGGGGGTCAAACATAGGCACACATACATATATATCAAATCTATTGACAAGGCTTTGGTAGACCCGAGGCTATAGTAGAAGACACTTCCCCAAGGTGCAACACAGTGAGACTGAAGCCGGAATCATTTGGTTGGTAAGCAAGCTACTTACCACACAGCTACTCCTACCCCTATATGTATATATATGTATATTCGAGGGGATTCTTTCAGTTTCCGCGAACCAAATGCATTGACAAAGGCTTTGATTGGCCTGTAGCTTAGTAGAAGGCATCTATCTATGTTTCTGAGACTGAATACAGAGCTATGTGTTTGGGTAGCAATCTTCTTACAACACAGCCACGCCTGTATGTTACTAGCAATTATTTTTCTGAGAAAACATATAATCATTTGATGCAGAACAAATTATTACCTAATGAACGCGAGTGGTGCAAGAAACACTCAAAACGCTACTAAAGACCATTTGATTATCTTTAAAAAATGATAATGGAGAGTTTCAAGCAAAGTCAGGCTAATTTCCAAATAGCAAGGATCGGCCTAAAAATGCCTTACAACTCTATAAACCCATTCTTGAGTTGTGGAGTTACACAGAATGTTTGGAACGGTTGAAATCCTCAACACTCTCAGTGCTGGTAGGACACCCTGGAACACTTACTTGATAATGAACAGGAAGTGACTGGGAGGTGCAGCCGTTAAAAGAAACATTTCAGAGTGAACTGCCTCTTTGTTAATTTGTTATCGTGCTAATACCTATCTCAATGACACTTTGAAATGTCAACATAGGCTATACATTAGGGAGGAACTTACCTTTCCTAAATCGTTTAAAGGGGCGCAGGAGTGGCTATGTGGTAAGTAGCTTGCTTACCAACCACATGGTTCCGGGTTCAGTCCCACTATTAGCTTCGGGCCGACTAAAGCCTTGTGAGTGTATTTGATAGACGGAAACCGAAAGAAGCCCGTCGTATATATGTATATTTATATATATATGTATGTGTGTTTGTGTGTCTGTGTTTGTCCCCCCAACATCGCTTGACAACCGATGTTGGTGTGTTCATGTCCCCGTAACTTAGCGGTTCGGCCAAAGAGATCGATAGAATAAGTACTAGGTTTACAAAGAATAAGTCCTGGGGTCGATTTGCTCGACTAAAGGCGGTGTTCCAGCATGGCAGCAGTCAAATGACTGAAACAGATAAAAGAGTAAAAGAGATGTTTGCTAAATCATTTATCCGCTTTGTTAAACAATAAAGGTCGATTGCAGTTCTCTTGAAATGGGGTTTGGCTTCCCAAACAGTGCACTGTGGCCATGGGGAGAGAGAGTGAATGAGAGAGTGAGTGAGTGAGTGTGTGTGTGTGTGAGAGAGAAAGAGAGAGAGAAGAAAGAGCCAAGTTTAATGGAAGAACGGAATTTAGAACTTAAAGAACACGAAAAGATGAATGAAAAGTGGAAAACAATATGTTTAAACAAGATTAAAGACCTAGAAGTTCAAGCTTAATTTAAAGAATTTGATAAATGTGAACCACCTGTGAGCTGTGCTCTTGCGAAACATTGTTCGAACGGTGGATTGGGTGAAAGAGGAAATAGATACATTAGAGAGAAATACGACGCAATATCCCCAATTATACATCGAGTGTTTCATGTATACACATGAAACGGAGGACGGGTGGGAGAGGACTTACTAGCATTTCTGATTGAATGGATGGAAGGCTATAGTCATAAAAACTCTGTCTTGCAAAGAGTTACGAACTATTTAAACTTGCTGTAATAAACTAAGAAGATACTGCCGTTGAAACTGAAGAAAAGGAAGAATAACAAACCAAAATAATTTCTGAAATAAAGAAAGCGATATAAGAAATGCCGACATGTGGGCAGTTTCACACAGGTACAAAAGTGCGAAAAATGTTATCTCATAGGGTAGACAATTAGAGAGAAAGAGAAAGAGAGAGAGTTATAGAGATAGAGAGAAAGAGAGAGAGTTATAGAGATAGAGAGAAAGAGAGAGTCAGACAGACAGACGGACAGACAGAGACAGAGAAACTGAAGTCAGTTGGTAATTTCTTTATATTAAGCCACTAAACAACAGTTCAGTGAATAACAATTTTTGATTTCACCACTTCAAGGAACACATGCCACCTATATTATCAGCTGATGGAAAAACTGATTATATCGGAGCAGGCTGAATAGATCTATCTCATAGGGAATACAAGAGACGGTTTTATATATTTTATCTCAATTTATTGTGGTTACTTTGTAAAAAAATATGGATACAACACCTTAGATATGTGGAGTAGTTATGTACCAGAAAATGCCCTAAATAAACTCCCTAAACTGTTCTTTAGATGTCATAATACATGACATACAAAAAGAACGATTCATATCAGAGGAAAGAATTTCTTCTGACTAAAACCTATCAGAAAGGAAAATAGAAAAAGTTTTGAAATATGGTGAAATAAAAGATAACATGAATGAAAGAATGCCGCGCAGTAAAAGTGGATGTCACAAGAGTTATGGAAGATGTAGCATTAGGTTCATTTGCAGCAATGCTATCAAATCACCTGCAAAAGTTGGATGTTAAGACAGGCATGCTAGAGTTCCGAAAATATCCTCTTCTTGGAAACAGGTTATGTTCTTCAAAAGATAATTTCAGCTTAAAGCATTGTATTAAGGATGATAGTTGATTTGAAGCCAAACTAAGAAAAATTAAGCAGTGTTCAATAACATAATACAAAATTTTTCTTTCTACTAAAAGCACAAGGCTTAAAATTTTTTTTGGGGGGGAGGAGCTATTTAATTATATCGACTCCAGTACGCAACTGGTACGTATTTCATCGACCCCAAAACGATGAAAGGCAAAGTCGACCTCGGCGGAATTTGAACTCAGAAAGTGAAGACGGACGAAATGCCGCTAAGCATTTTTACCAGCGTGTTAACGATTCTACTAGCTTACCGCCTTAATAAAAATAATAATAATAATAATAATAATAATAATAATAATAATAATAATAATAATAATAATAATAAGGAAGACACCGGGGACGTTTAAGATGTAAGAAGGAAAATACAGAGCTCCGAAATCTATCCACAAACATCGAAAAGGAAGACACCGGGGACGTTTAAGATGTAAGAAGGAAAATACAGAGCTCCGAAATCTATCCACAAACATCGAAAAAGAAGACACCGGGGACGTTTAAGATGTAAGAAGGAAAATACAGAGCTCCGAAATCTATCCACAAACATCGAAAACAAGGACACCCTATGGAGCCAAAGATTTACTAACAAAGAATTGGACTATATCCGAGTAAGTAATACTAATTGAAATTTATTACTATTTTCGAAACGAAATGATGTATTTTGACTCGATATTATCTCCACCTCTAACACATCACATGTAAACATGCGTGGAACAACACGATCATCCCCGACCTCAAACACCATGTACAAAGGAACTACGAAGAAATTAAATGCCACCGATACTATTCAACCCAAGAATAACAATCGAGCGGTACGTACATTAAACCTACAACAAAAAATGTACGAAAAACTACACGTGCGAAATAATGTGACAACAGAAATAAACGGACCGGTACCCTACGAAAATGACGACCGTCAAAATAATGGGCCGGACGTTGTACCTCATGTCCCGCAATTAAAACCCAAAAGACGTAAATGGACACGTGAGGAATACATTTCTATCTTACACGCATACTTCACAGCAATGCTCTACCCACAAAATGAAAATACAACAACACATACATATAAAATATGGAAGGAAAATAATAGAGATATAGACTTGGATACAGCAATGAACCCTAATAAATAAGCTAACATACGAAGATACATTCTCAAAGCCAAAAAAATATCAGAAATAGAAATAGAACATTTAAAAGAAAAAATACACCAGGAAAATGTAGATAGAAGCCACACAACAATGCCCAATAATATAAACACTGAAACTGTAAAACACGAAGACAAACGCAACATTCCCAACAAACACAATGTAAACAACGAAGGGGAGCCTAATGATTATGATAATATAAAAAATAAAATAATCAAAGAACTGAAAACCACAGAGCCCAAAATGGACCACCGACCATACCTCCCAAGAATAAAAATAAACGCAATAACAACACCAATTATTAACAACATAAACCTAGCCGTCACTGAACTGGCCACTGAAACAAAAAAAAGTGATATCACTGAACTAAATAACTTGATATACGCAGCAGCCACTGCAGCCACAAAAGAAGCTGGATACTCACCCAAACCCGCCCAAACAGGAGTACCAACACCCAAACAAACCCTGTGGATAAATAACATCCAAAACAAAATTTAAAAAATTAGAAAAGACCTGTCGATTCTTAATGAAATCAGCAAACAAGCAACGCTACTGAGCAACAAAAAGAGAACAAAAATGCTCCGCAAATATAACATCACAGAAAAAGATTTGCCGGAGATAAAAGAAAAGCTGAAGCAAGATATCCTTGCCAAAGCTCAAAGGATCCGCCGGTACGAGAAACGCCAACGCTTCTTTGAACAGAACAAAAAGTTCAACTCCGACTCCAAAAAGTTCTACCAAGAACTGGGCAAAAATAAAATAGAAGTCACTGCAGCACCAACGGCAGAAGAATTGGAAGAATTCTGGAGAGAAATATGGTCGGCGAACGAACAGCCAAAAAAAAGGAGTATGAAAATAACAACTCGGCATCTGAACAACTTTGGACCCCATAACAACTGAAGAGGTCACCCAGGCACTGCAAAAACTAAGCAACTGGAAGGCACCTGGGCATGACAAGATCCCCAACTTCTGGTTGAAATATCTAACAGGAATGCACAAAAAGCTGGCTGAAAACTTTAACAGCATACTAGCAGAGCCAGAGACAATGCCTGAATGGCTCATGAAGGGGAAAACCATCTTAATTCCCAAATCAAATGAAACAACAAAACCAGAAAACTACAGACCAATAACCTGCCTCCCTACTATGTTCAAGGTATTTACTGCAGTGATATCACAAAGGCTGAACAAGCACCTGGACGAAAACAAACTGTTCCCAGAAGAGCAGAAAGGATGCTGCAAGGGCTCATATGGCTGTAAAGATCAACTAATGATTAATAAAGCCGTAACTGAAGACAGCCACAGAAAGAAGAAAGGCCTCAGTATGGCCTGGATTGACTACAAAAAGGCGTTTGATAGCATCCCCCACACATGGATCCTCGAAACACTAGCCATTAACAAAGTAGCACCAACAATCATAAAATTCATAGAACACTATGAATAAATGGCAAACAGTCCTACACCTCCAAACAAAAGAGGGACTCATGAAAACCAAAGACATCCCCATTAGAAGAGGAATATTCCAGGGAGACACGCTCTCTCCACTCCTTTTCTGCTTGGCACTGTCACCTCTATCTGATATGCTAAATAGAACTGGATGCGGATATAAATGTTACGGCAAAACGATCAGCCACCTTTTATATATGGATGACCTAAAACTATACGCTGCAAATGACAAACAGCTGGAAACACTATTAAAACAGTTCATGGATTTACCAAAGAAATAGATATGAAATTTGGATTAGAAAAATGCGCCAAAGTAACCATGAAAAGAGGAAAACTAGTTAAGAGTAACAACATCACACTAGATAAAACCAATGAAATAAGAATTAGACCAAAGCCAAACTTACAAATACTTAGGAATCCATGAACTAGATAAGACACAACACACACAAATGAAAGAGAAAATAAAAAAAGAATATTATAGACGAGTTAGATCAATACTAAAAACAGAGCTCAATGCTAAAAACAAGATAATAGGTATCAACACTTTAGCTGTCCCAGTTATAAGTTACAGCTACAATATCCTTAACTGGACACGAAATGAACTGTCCAAAATAGATAGGAAAACAAGAAAAATACTGACAGGATCTAGGATGCATCACCCAAAATCTGACATAGAAAGACTATATATACAACGTATAGAAGGTGGTAGAGGCCTTATACAGCTGGAAAACTACTATAAAAAAAACCACCATAGGACTGCAAAAATACCTACTTCAGAAGGAAGGAAAACTGATCCAGATAGCAGCAAAACACGAGCAAAACAAAAAACTGTTCTCAGTATTTAAGGAAGCTGACAAATACAAACAAGAAATCATACCACCTAATAAACACAAAGAAGAAGAAGAAGATGATGAAGAAACAACAAAAGCTATAAAACAAATGAAATCCAAACTAAAAATAGAACAGCAACGAGCCATGATAAAACGATGGCAAGAAAAGCCCCTTCATGGTAAATACTGGACTAAACTAAACGCAAAAGAAATAGACAAAGAAAAATCCCAGCAATGGTTGAGAAGCTCAGGACTCAAAGCAGAAACAGAGGGATTTTTAATTGCAGCACAAGACCAAAGCCTCCCCACCAGAAATTACCAAAAACATGTAATGAAAATAAATATAACAAGTAACTGCAGAATATGTGGAGATGGACAAGAAATAATAAATCATATTATCTCTAGCTGCCCAGTCCTGGCTAAGAAGGAATATATTCACAGACATGACAGAGTTGGAACCTACATACATTGGAAGCTATGCCAACATTATGGAATAACAACAGAAAAAAGATGGTATAGGCACACACCAGAAAAGGTCACAGAAAACGAGAAAGCAACCATACTCTGGGATATGCCGATACACACAGATAGAGAAATTAAGGCCAACAGACCAGATATAGTTGTCAGAGATCATGAAGAAAAAAAATGCTTTCTAATTGTTGTATCAATACCGGCAGATGACAACGTGTCTCTAAAAGAAATGGAGAAACTCTCAAAATACAAAGACCTGGAAATAGAGGTAACTAGAATGTGGAACCTGAAAACAGAAACAATTCCTATCATAGTAGATGCATTAGGCATGATAAAAAAATATTCAGACAAATACATAACAAAAACACCAGGACTTACAAACACATATAACATACAGAAAATTGCACTACTAGGCACTACACACATCCTACGCAGAACACTTTCCATACAATAACCATCAGAGCATCACAACAAATCACAGCACATACCCAAGGCACACAGAGCTGCGCTCGGTAGTGAAGTGAAAGCACGCTATAAAAATAAAACTACTGAATAATAATAATAATAGTTTCAAATTTCGCCACAAAGGAAACCTTTTTGTAGAAGGGATGAGTCTATTACACCGACCCGAGTGTTTCGCTGGTGCTTAATTTATCGACCCCAAAAAGATGAAAGGCAAAGTTGACCTCAGTGAAATTTGAACTCAGCGGGTGAAGATGGACGAAATGCCGCTAATCATTTTTTCCTGGCGTGCTAACGATTCTACCAGCTTACGGTCTTGATAACAACAACAACAACAACAACAACAACAATAATAATAATAATAATAATAATAATAATAATATAATAATAATAATGATAATAATAATAATAACAATTATAATAATAGTTCTTTATCACTTATGCGTGCATCTCCAGGTATTGCAATATCTACGGTCTTGGTTTCCTTTTTTCCTTTATCTACCACAACAATATCTGGTCTCCGAGCCTCGATTAGGGAATCACATTGGATTCTAAAATTCCACAGTATCTTATGTTCCTTGTTCTCGGTGAATTTTTCTGGTTCATGTTCGTACAATTCCCTTGCTTTGTTCAGGCCGTATTTTTCACACAGCCTCCAGTGGATGAATTTAACTATGATATCGTGCCTCCTCTTGTAGTGCTTTTAGGCTAGATTGCTACACTCACTCACAATATGTGAGACTGTTTCGTATATGATAATTATAATGCTTTTTTATTACAGGCGCAAGGCCTGAAATAAATAAGCAAATAAATAATGCAACACGCTTGATTTTAAACAGAAAGAAAAAACTGTTATGCTTGGCAAAGAATGTATCAAGAAAAAATAGAGGTGAATTTCGATCTGTGAGTCTCAGACAATCAGGACACAAAAGAAACGTTAGCACACATCCTAGGACAGTGTTACCAGTGGACAGACTTACCCATCTCTAAATGTCACTGCCTAAACGCAAAACAAAACCAAAATAGAAAGATAGACATATGACGACTACATTGAAGTACTGTATACATTCTACACTGCAACACTACTCAAAACACACTAGAATAACGAAAGAAACATATGAGATATCTAGAGAAAATAATAATGATACCAGGAAAAATATCACTCAAAAGGCACTTCTAAACGTCTGACTATATATCCTGCGAGAAGGAAAAGTTCCCAGAACCGAAATAGACAAACTTATAGAAAAAATGCACACTGAAAATAAAGCAAAGCAACCAACAACTCAAAAGAAGAGACAACAGTCAAACAAAAATAGCTCATCAGAAATTATATCTTCGAACACGCATAAGACTCCAAAAAAAGAAAGAAATATAACGTAAGTAATCATGCATAGAGTAAATAAAAAGCTAAAACAAAGTAAAATCTCTCACACCGGGAATAAGTAGCACAGTATAGCTAATCAACAACACACATAGACAAGCAAATGCTGAAGCACAAAATGACAACGAACAATATAACAGACCAACTATAATCGATGGTGGAAACGAACTGACAGAAGCAATAACAAAATAGTAGAAAATATCATAAAGTCGATAAATATGTGTCAGTGTAAACATCTTCCCCAACTACAAAAAGAATAAATAAACAGCTCTGTGGAAGGATACAACAGAATCATACAAGAAATAATAACCACATCAAATGACACCCTGGATATCAAGATATTTAACAACTGTAGTGATAACCAGGAAAACTAGACTCAGCCCTTATAAAGATTTTTAAAAAACAGCCAAATCCCAAACAAGATTATAATAAACGTAATTGACAGGCTTTGTGAATTAGAGAAAGAATGATCAGATAGATATGAAAAAGGAGACTTATATATAAAAAAAACACTACGGTATAAGAAATAAAGAAAATACCTAGGAGGAAAATAAAAACTTAAGGAGAGCATAGCACCAAAATTTTGCCGCATATGAAAAGCACGAACACTTCTTCGGAGAAAATGCAGAATTTAAAATAATCGCTAAAAGATTTTAGAGAAACTTAAACAAAAAATCGATATCAGTATGTGACTTGTCAACAACATCAAAGATTCAGTTAATAGATGGAAGGAATATGGAGCAAACAAGAATAAACAACAAATATGTTCAATGGATAAATAGAGAAAAGGAAAGGAAGAAAAAAGAGCCCCACAGGTGCGGCCCACTATCACAAGCCAAGAAATCACTGACACACTGAAGACGACCCGTAGATGTAAAACACCTGGGATAAGCAAGGTGCCTAACTTTTGTCTGAAACATCTCATCAGTACCCATAATCACATCGCAGCAGCATTTAACTTAATAATAAGCAACCCAGAATCAACACCAAGCTGGCTGCTGAAAGGAGAAACCACTCTAATACCAAACAAAACAAGAACACCATACACCCACAAAAATTATCTGCCAATAATATGCCTCGGCTTGTAACACACCTGTAAAACGACAATGTTTTACCAGAAGAACAAAAAAGATGGCAGAAAAGTATGTATGGTTGTAAAGAGCAACTTCTGATGAATCGATACATTATAGAAGACTATAAAAAGAGAAAATCTAACCTCAACATAACTGGGATTGATTACAAGAAGACGTTCGATAGTATTCCACAGTCATGGATACTGGAGTCACTCCGGACAAATAAAGTAGCTCCAACACGACTAAAGTATATCAGCCATGATTTTGGCAAACTGCAAAACCAGCATAGCTGACAAAGAAATCAGAGTTAATTGCCCAGACATACTAATCAAGTACTGGGGAAAAATCCCAGCTTATGGATAAACATTGCAATCCTTTCTGACCAAAATATATCCCCAAAAGAAGTGGAGAAGTTGTCAAAGTACAAAGATCTCGATATTGTAGTATTGAAGATGAAGGACATGAAGGTGAAATAATACCAGTAATAATTGAAGTATTAAGTATGATGAAAATAAAACGTATGAAGAAAAACGTAGAACCTAAACCTGAACCCTCAACACTAGACATTATCCAAAAAAATGGCCCTGCTAGCAACAGATTACATCCTACGCAAGACACCATAAAACAATTCACAAACGCATGGCACACTCTATACAGTAAATATCCAACAAAATATACAACCCCCACAACATGTACCCTACAGTTCGGATACCCAGTAGAACACAACTAGCATTACACACACACAATACAAACATTAATACAATAGGCTCACGCGAAGGTCCGTAACAGAACAGACTGGTTTCACACAATACCGTGAAGAGTCTGTACTCCCCAACAACAACAAAAAAGTAGGAAAGAGCAATGCTACAAACGCCTCAGCAGCACAGAGTGTAGCAGGAGATGCAGTAGAAATTTGTAGGAGACTATCAAATGTCGAATAATAACAGTAGCAGCAACAACAACAGCAATTATTATAATCTTTTCTACTATAGGCACAAGACCTGACAATTTTGGGGAGGGGACACGTTAATTACATCGACCCCATTGCGTAAGTGGTACGTATTTCATCGACCCCGTAAAGATGAAAGGCAAAGTCGACCTCGGCGGAATTTGAACTCAGAACATAGCGGCAGACGAAATACCTATTTCTTTACTACCCACAAGGGGCTAAACACAGAGGGGACAAACAAGGACAGACACACGAATCAAGTCGATTACATCGACTCCGAAAGGATGAAAGGCAAAGTCGACCTCAGCGAAATTTGAACTCAGAATGTAGAGGTAGACGAAATACCTATTTCTTTACTACACACAAGGGACTAAACACAGAGGAGACAAACAAGGACAGACAAACGGATTAAGTCGATTACATCGATCCCAGTGCGTAACTAGCACTTAATTTATCGACCCCGAAAGGATGAAAGGCAAAGTCGACCTCGGCAGAATTTGAACTCAGACGGTAACGGCAGACGAAATACGGCTACGCATTTCGCCCGGCGTGCTAACATTTCTGCCAGCTCGCCGCCTTAAGAATAACAATAATGAGAAGAAGAACAAGAACAAGAAGACCAACAACAAGAACAACAACAACAACAACTACAACAACAATGATAATAATAACAACGACAACAACTATAAGAAGTCAAAGTTTCAATTTCGAATATAACTATACATGAGTATTGATTCCGTTAAATTATCTAGGATCTTTTCTCATACACTCACTGAAGAATTCATCTCTGACAAAAAGTTTATTAGATGAATTGGCATACCTTTATTCACCAATTTTCTGAAGCACCGATCTTACTAAATTTTAGAACACCTTAAACATGCTCAGCTTAAACCCGCTGACACGATACACTCGATGTTTCTCTTGTATTCTCAGAGTAGTATTGATCTGATACCTGTACCATTCATGTTTTCTTTTCCTGATCTTTTTTCATACTAACGAATAAAATAATTCCAGTTCAATGTTTGCACGACATTTTATTTGGCCGTAAAATAAACGTATAAAATTTTAATGTTGCTACATGGTTTTCCAGACACATTTATTTAATAAAATACATCTTCACGGTAATATATTTAGATACAAATTATTTACAAAGCATCTAATATGTTAAATTCCCTACCAGATTTCTTTGTGAATTCTTTTATTTATTTACTTCTGAAAATGACAACCAAATGATTTGATATGTTTTCTAAAAGCAGTTGAGACTGATTCTAATCAACATTTTTTTTGTATAAAGACAAAGAAAACTGTACAGAAACTAAATTAGAGAGTCGAAACGTAATCCCTTTTACACATTTATTTTGAAATTGTAATTATTTTCTTCCCAGATCAATATAAAGAAGTTAAAATAAGCTAACATTACGGCTACACGCTCTGAGATTTTCAAAACCTAAAGTTTAAAAGACAACTAAATATATTAATGTCATTAGTATTAAAGTGTTTGTTGTATGTATGCGTGTGGATAAAATAGTTTTTCACTAAGGATAAAAACTTGTTCTTGGCTATTTTAGAACTCATATTCTCATTAAGAGATGGATTCAGCCAGTTTATTTTTTTCCCGGTTCAGCATCCGGGTGTTGGTGAATTTTTCCTCGTAAACTAGCTTATTGCTAATTCCTCTTCTTGTCACTCAGACAGAAATATTTTTAAAATGTCTGAGGATAAGTCACTAATTGTTATACAGTTTGCAAGGTTCTTAATTATGCCTGAAGTACAACTAAAGTTTTTGTGAATGCGCATGATTTTTCTAGCAGCATCCCTTCGTAATAATGCCTGCTTGTGGTTAAATCAAATGTAATCCGTAAAATGCTACATACTGTAAGGTTTGTGTTGATGGAGATATTTATATCGAACTTTTTAATATCCCTACCAGATTTTAAGATTTTATCCATGGTGTGGTCGATCACGGTGTATGATATTACGAAAGTGACGCCTCTAAATTGCCTGGTGTTGTATAGATGTCTAGCTTGAAAAGTCTCACTAGATCTTTAGCCTCAGTACCATCGTTGTTATCCATGGAGATGACAAATAGTGTGGCAAGCGTTCATTCTCACCCAGTTATCGAGGTCGCTGATAGTAAACGTTATCCTGAATTCGAGGACTTTCAAGGGAAGGGTTTTAGATAACGATAATTACAAGTAATGTATATCGAATTAGATGTACCTGAAGAATAGTTTGCATTCAATCTGGCGAAGCCACTAATCGTAAGGGTAATTGTGTCGAGAAGAAGTTTCTGGAGGAGTCTTAAAAACTCGCATTTAGAACAAGAGAAAATTTATGATCGCTAACCGTCATGTAGTGTTCGCGGAAAGCGATTTTCTGTTTGAATCTGAAAGGTTATTTCTTTCGTTTCTATGTTAAAGGTGTTAAAGGGAATGGGGGGTATATTTATGTTTTGTATACTTTGGTAAAATCATTTGCCAGAAATGTAAAGTATGTAAGTTCATATGTAAGTTCATATGTTGCCTGCAAGTATGTGGGCATTGGAAGAGTTTTTTAAAGTTTTAAATAATTTTCAAGGGACTTTTGTTCAATAAATTGGTTTGATGTCAAAGCCCTACCGTTTTTCATCAAACTGATTAAGCAGATTCAAGTTTCTGAACTGAAAATTCCGTTTTCGCAGGGTATTTCAGTTGTGTCTATCTCCCAAAGGTGTTCCCTTCCCATTCGCACCATAACGTTTTCATTTCCGTTTTTGATTCGATAGTGTGTAATGCGTGGAGGTTTTAAAACCGTATTTGTATATTCTTCAAGGAGTTAAGGAGAAGGTAGATCTCTATCATGAAATGGTTGTCCTCGTTTCATAGGTAGGGCTTAAATGGATAGCAGCGGGTACACGTTTTTGTTTACAAACGAAAGGAATGTATTCAATACATAATGTAGAATGTTATGTATATATATATATATATATATATTATATATATATATATATATATATATATATATATATATATATGTATGTATGTATGTATATATATATGTATGTATGTATGTATGTATGTATGTATGTATGTATGTATGTATATGTATATATATATATATATATATATATATATATATATATATTGTAAAAGATGTCTGACTGATGCAACATGTAAATTCATTTGTGTCGGGATTATATTTCGAACAGGTGAACTAAATGGATTATTTTACCTAAAGAAATGCAACTAATGATGAAATCATTCTCATCTTAGACAAAAGATTTTTTTCTGTAAATTAAGAGTTTGTGATAATAGAAAATAATACAATAATGAAGCACAGTTTGTTAACACTTTCAAAACCATTACATATGTACATCAAGAGTGGAGAGAAGCTCATGAAAAATGTTTTTGAATGTAATTCTTTAAAAGATCACATTGTATAATTTTAAATTCCAACAAAAGCACAAAAATAATTTTACAATTTCATTTAGCACCATACACAATTTGACTCAAATTTAATGATCTACGGTAAGTGCTTTATAGTAAAACTCAAATGTGTTATCAACAATATGACTACATCGATAATGTGTCTAGATTTACTGTTTAGCTGTCATCTATGATCCTCAGAAATGCCAAACAGTGAATTTTTTTTTTTTTTTTGTTAAAATTCATTATTGTATCTTTCAGTATTCAAATATAAATTGATTTCTGCTAAAAGAAGCATTCTAACGAATAAAAAAATAATTTTGCTAAAGTTTTAGTCAAAAGCCATAATTTAAGGTAATATGAAATTTATATAAAATATAAATCAACAAATTTTATTTTTCTTAAAACATATTTCTATGTGTTGGGTAAACATCTTGACATAACTAGATTGGAAAAAATTTGCACTTGATGGCATACCCGTAAAAATAGCATAGCAGAAAAAGGTTAACAGCTTCAATTGAAATCATATTTGAATGATAGTGCAAAGTTATTGTAAGATTTGTAGACGCCAATTGTCACTATTTTTACACGTTATTACAACTTAGCTATACTGAATTACTGAATTATATAGATATATGTGTGTGTGTGTGTGTGTGCGCGCGTGTGTGTGTGTGTCTGTATACATATATCTATCTATCTATCTGTCTGTCTATCTATATCTATATCTATCTGTCTATCTACCTATCTATATATATATATATATATATATATACATACATACATACATACATACATACATATATATATATATATATATATATATATATATATATATATATAATATATATATATATGTACTATGTACCAATGTACATCTATTTGAGGTTTTCTGTTGGAATGGACTGAAATTGTATAAGAACCTCACATCAAACTTTTTCATACTAAAGAATTTTTCTTACTCTCTATAACTCACGTATTTTTTAACGATGTTGGAATTGAATTTATGATATATATTTCTTATTTCCCTATTGGTGTGTAATGCCAATTTTTTAAAATACTTTTGATTGATAATATTATCAGACTATCATTTAATAACTCGGCTAATTACTTTACCAGATGAATTCCATTATTTTTACCTAAACTTTTAGTTTTATATCGCTTTCCCTTGTCCGCAAAGCCATTCTCACGTCCGGAAGTTTATGAAAATTGATTATCAAATGGAAATGTCCAGTGACACAAATTTCTAAGTTTTAACTCTCTCCTTTGTTAACGATACTATTTCAATATATTTAAAATACAATACATAATTCAGAGGAAGATAAATTCAATATTATTCACAGAAGAAAAAACTTTAAAACGATTAAATCACAATTTTGAAAGAATATGTAATACTTGATCAAAGTTTTTCGTAAAAACATAAACAAACCCCCAACTTTTATAAGAAAAGCAAAAATGTCCAAAATTCTATTCTTTAAGTTTTATACAATCAATTTCTGAGGTTAAATATATTTACATTTTGTTTGGGAATGTAGATTTTTTATGCACATTTTCATGTGTGTCCGTCGGTATAAATAAACGCGTGACCGCATTTATACAATAATATTTGTAATCACGTATTTGTTTCATCTTTGACTGCTGTGTTTAGTTAAAGTGACAAATGTGTTTCAATATGTTGACATATATGAGTTTATGTATAATTAAATCTCATCTTTGTAAATCAAACAATATATACATTTTTCATAGCTTTGCAAGCAAAATTTCATGTACTATAGACAAATTATTATATACAGCCTCAAAATATTAAAATATTCAGGTTAAATTTTCCTTTGACACGAGTGGGATAATTGTTTATATGAGAAATACATATTCAAATTAAAGATATTTGACTCATATTATTGAACTTTTAGCCAGTATAATATCAGTAAGCAGATTTGAGTAGTAATGAAATCTTTCAGAGTGATAAAGATGTGGAAACAGCATCACTTTATCAGATTATCCTATCAGGAGAAGAGTTGTCAATATTATGAATAGCTCATCTGATAACTGACGGCTCCACTACTACATTATATATATATATATATATATATGATTCATCTGAGATACCCTTAGTGTTATACGTATTTCTTCTGCTTACAATATTTGATAATCTAATCTTTGATTAATGATGATATAAGGAAAGTGGATACTGAAGCGTATCATGTATCATGTATGTCAGTTGTCAAATAGCTTTAAGTTGTTAATTATAAATATATATATATATATATAATATATATATATATATATATATATATATTATATATATATATATATGATTCATCTAAGATACTTTTAGCGTTATCCGTATTTCTTCCGCCTACAATATTTGATACTCTAATCTTTGGTTAGTGAAGATATGCGAAAAGTTGATAGTGAATCGTATCGTCTGTATCAGTTGTCAAATACCTTTCAGTTGTTAATTATACTGATAATATATTGGTGGTTCTGTATTGATTATTGTTTACTGTTCATTAGTATTTATAATTGAATATTGTTTCTGTTTGTGTGACATAAACATATATTGTAATATATATTATGTTGATATTGTGTAATTAATTTGTATGATGGGCTTATGTGTTCATGTCTTTATAACATGCTAACATTGTGTTTACAAAACAAATTCAACGTACAAATTCAATATGCTGCATATTGAATTTTTGTGATTATAGTATTTTGAGATACTCTTTAAGATATGTTTGTACTGTCTGTAGTTATTAACAAAGAAATATTATGCACTTCTATTGTGTTGTTGATTTTGTTTTGTAAAGCCATAAATTGTTTAGATTACGTTTATTAAAAATAATAATATAATTGAAAAAGTAAAAACATTTTATAATACAAATATATAAACATGTTAGTAACCAACTTCTTTTCAGGAGAAAATAATGGTAAATTAATTGTTCCACATTTCTTTGAATAATCTCTGGTGATCCTCAAAAACCAAGCAAAAGTAATTTATCACAATAACTATTAAAACAATTATTTTTCTTCCAAATTTTCTCAGTTGATTTTTGGTATTTACATCTTCGAAATAAAGATTTCTGGTAGTGACACTTCAAAGTTTAAAATACAGTATTTATTTGTTTAAAGGTACAAACAGTTTAAACTATAATTAAGTTTTGAGAGATATTAATTAACAATATATTAATAGTTGTTTATTTAAATTCAAACTTATAATCGAGGTTAGCTGGAAAATGTTGTCCTGATGTTCAGAAGATTGTAATATACCATCTCTAATACCTACAGTTGTATGATCACCGGGGATGTGGTTCACGACTATCATATAGAATGTCTTATAGTCGTTCAGTCACAATCTTATTTATACACTCTGTATAAAAGTAAGGAGGATTTATTCAATATAAAATCGAAAAGTTTTGTTCCTCCTCACGCTAATCTCAAAATTGTTTACGTATTTGCTCAAGAAGGACCTAATGTTGCTGCTTATGTGTTTCGAAAACAAAATCTGGTAATTGTGATAACTTTAATTCTAGTATAACTTATGCTGCAAATAATAAGGCTTGTTATTGTAGACTTGAAACTCTTAATTACGTATTAATTCACCGACAAAAACTACTACTGTCGATGATGATGATGATGATGATGATGATGATGACCTCGACGATGATGATGGTGATGATGATCTTGATTGATGTGATGGTGGAGATAATAGATTGGAATAAATACAATTCCTGTAAAAGCTCTTTGTTGAATGAAATTAATACCTATATGCATACGAATACGCCAATACACACATATATACATACACATATATAGATATTTAACACACACATAAAACACACACTCACTAACACACAAATACGCGTGCACACACACACGTACACACAGATATATACACACAAATACACTGACAGACAGTAGAGTCTTTAAATCCGGTGTATGAGACAGTTCTTGGAAAAGAATTCAGTTTCATTTTAATCTGATATTTTGATGAACACTACTGGATTGTTTTAAAATAAGGAAAAAAGCAAAAACTCTCAAACTTAATACCGTTGCCTGTAGCGATGTTTTATGATTTTAGACAATATTGATTTGCTACTAGAATAAATCCACAAATTTAACAGATAAGGAGATGAAATTATATAACATTCATTCTTTTTTGATTTGCTTTTATGTGTGAGTGAAATTTTCTTTCCTATGCAGTACAACTATATTTGAATCAAAATTAATCGAAAGCATATAATAATTCCTGCTTGGAAGGTTTGAAAATATTCATATCTTACACTGGCGCAAATTTGTGTATTTGTAAGGTGATTAACTCATTGGATTTGATCCATGTATATCTATTAATTGAAAGTAAAACTAGTTTATGCTACTCCGCTGTGCTTTTGAATTTCAAAAATTTTAGAAGTTATAGAGTGACAATTTAAAATTACTGTGTCGCCGAAACAAATTTCAGAATTCGAAATTCAGGTTTGAATTCATGGTTCATTTTAACATGTTTCCATGAACTGGTAGGAATAAATTAGTAATTCAATCACACGGAAACACATGTTAAAGTAACACACCTGCAAATATAGATATATTGTACAGCTAGAAGGAGAAGGAAAAGGAGAGGGAGACTAGGAAGTTGTAGTCAAACTCATGCGATGGACGGCTTTCTTCTGTGATACAGCTATTCAGATGTTTCTTCAGGTTAGAAAATAAGAACTGCCTGCAACAATCAAGCACATAGAATTTTTAATGCGACTCTTTAGATATGTGATACACAAATAAGAATATAAATGTATCACAAAACCTACATAAATTTCAACTTATTAAGAAATAACCCCAAAATTTACACTTTCAAATAAAACAAAGGAAACGTTGTGAAGTATTAAATGGTTTTCAAAAGCCTAAACAATATTAGCAGAAAAATCTCAGAACTAATATCGAATGAAGAAATTTTCTTCAAACTTGCATCCTAATGTGATAAAGCACTGAAAACTAGTGAATTCAAAGATGATATTAAGTGCACTGCTAAACACTCCACCATACGCTAACAAGGAAAGTCGCTACAATATTATTTGCCATATAACTTTTTTATTATTAAAGATTACATTTAACATACTTAAAGATTTCCTAGCTTTGAAACAGCTTCCGCCTCTTACTCGCCAATGTAGGATATTAAGCAATAAATAAAACTAAAATTCAATCATAGCTCTACTACAAGTATAAAAAAAGCTAAATAACGAGTAATCCCACAAAAATAACTGCTAATGATATCTGCATACCCCACAATATAAATGCATGTTTGTATTCGTTGAAGCACTATAGAAGTAATTAGCAACCGCTTGATATCAATACCGAAAGCAAGTTTAAACATAGTGTATAGATATAATATAGGTATCGTGAAGGTAAATTCAAAGACAATTCAACCACAATTCTTTCTTTAGGAGCATAAAAAATCGGAATATAAGAAAACTAATTATGTTTTGGACCTCAAAAAATGCGTTGCAACACTCACCAGAAAGTTTGTGACCAACGGAATATATAATTTATACAAAATGGTACAAAAAGAGACGAAAACAACTGCACACTATTCAATCTGAGATCATAAATGATTAACATACGTCGTCCCTGCGATAAATATTTGCTAAAAAAACTGATAAGTCATGATTTCATATAGTTAAGAGCCCTGATAACAATTTTTCCCAACCGACCTCTTCTCTCTTAGCTGTAGCTATTTAATATAATGGATTGCTTCATTAACTATATGAAATCAGTTTTTTAGCAAATATTTATCGCAAGGACGACGTATATCAATGACTTCTGATCTCAGATTGAATAGTGCAGAGTTGCTTTTGTACCATTGTATCCCAACTCTTCAACTATGTTATTGTTAGCTAGCCCACAGGACAAAGCTCGCCCTAAAACTATATTTAACGAATATATCTAATTCTGGTGCACTTGTAACCGGAATTACTAACACTACTAGATATTTTACTTAATAATATATACTTTGAATATACATTTATATCAACTGAGTTCAACTCTAACTTTTATACTTTCCTTAGTGTTATTATAAAGCTTAGGCTTTATTCCTTATACTTTTTCCCATCCGATTTCCCTTCTCTTGAATTCAACAGCTGAGTATAATGAATTATCTCCCAACTAGATACAATAGCAATATCTATTGTATCTGAATTCTTCCACCTTGTTAATTTTAGCCAGCTCAAGTGATATAATTCGGTCCCAAACTAGTATGCAACGAGTTTAGTCTTCTCTCTTAACTTATTCGCGTCAACGAGTAAGTGAAATTACTAACATTATTAAATATGTCATTCTATATCATGTACTCAGTACTCTGATAATCTTTGTGCACTCTTCACACCCGCACATTTACATAGATAAATATGGAATGTATGTATATATGCGTGAACATGTAATATGCACCTGAAAAACATGAAAAGTAGTTATAAATATGAAATCCCTTGTATCTAAGAGAGTACCTTTATGTCATAGATACAACGAATATAATAATTCCTCTCTTCCTTATCCCTTTCTTCCTATTTATTTCTCGGATTTTTTCCAACTATGTTGCCAGCATCTGAAAGGACTGAATACAAAACAGCATAACTTTTGATTGAATACAAAACAATATATAAAATTACTTTTGGTGGTATTCATTAGCAGTAATCTCTTCTTGTACCAGCCTTGAAAGTACAAAGCAAAAAGTTAGTCAGCTTGTTGTTTGGGGTTTTGTTTCACTTTAGAAATATTTGTTTTCAATGCCAATAAACCTATTGACTTTTGCATTATTAATATATCTACTTCATTTATAGCTAACATCTGATAAATTGATTTCTTACTATCAAGTTTGAAAGCTAAATCATAATACACTTCAAATATTAATAAAATGAAGATAAAACTCTAAAAGCCTAGAAAAAAAATTGATTATGTGCTATCCGTATGAAGAAATATATCTGATAATGTGTTACTAAAATTGACAACGTCTCTTTGTGGAAAACACATTTATATTCTAATTTAGTGCATTCTTCAATCATAGCTTCCTAATTTATTTCATCATTGAAGCGATTTTTATACAGTTTATTGATAATATAGTTCAGAGTCTAAGGAATACTAAGGTGGGGCATTCATCTTTAATAGAGGCTGTTCCCAACTGATGTAACGAGTTGGAGACAAGTCATGAAACGGACTCCTAAGTGATCCAATCCGTCACTACCGAGAAATGCTCGAAGCTTCCGATAAATTAAATGAATGCCCTAGTTAATATTCCCAATAAAATACATTCCACTTGAAGTCACTGAAGTTCTTCCATCGAAATTACACAATATCCTTTTATCACTTCTGTAAATTTGGAGGTATTCAAACGGTTTAAAATGATTTGCAGAATTTCATTATCAAGCTGATATGGATGCTGCAATAATTTATCAGGGTAATTTTAAATCAAATTAAATGAAGAATTAAACGCGAAAGTGACGACAGCAAAATTATCAACAATATATACTTTTATTGGATCAAAACGATGAAACTTGTATTTCTCCAAGAATTAACCGCCGAATAATTGTCAGATCACACCGTAACCTTAAACAAAAAGAACTACCTACTCAACAAAGTAATTGTAGTCACACTGTATCTGGAATATATTATAGGTTGGTAACGGTTCGAAACTATTTGTTGGCAGGTTTGATCAATCAGCTCTGACATAAAGCTATTAACGAAATGTCTGTAAATCAGTTACACGAATGAGATAGAATTTCTAGGCAAATCACTCATTAGCAGAAGAGACGATGTTATAACTTCTGGCAGAGTTTGGTTTAATTTTCAGCTAATTCAAATTTAAGTAATTCATGGATTAGAGTCAGTTTGAACATTGCCAAAATGATAGGGATTAGCATATGCAAATGTAAGAACGTATACAGAATTTGCATGTATGACCTACACTACACAATGTATATTAAAATATATTCATATGCATACAAATTGGTGCAGACATCGTTAACTACACACATACGCATATAGATATGTATGTGTGTGTGAGTGTGCGTATCTATCTGTATGTGTGTAAATGTATATATATATATATATATACATACACATACACACACAAATGTATACACATAGGGAATAACTTTAGAGTTTTAAAATTATGCACCAGGTTTGATAGTAAGTAAAGGTAATCATCCTATTATTCTCTCTAGCATAGAATTGAATAATGACACACTGAAAATTTAACATATTAATATATATATATATATATATATATATATATATACAATAACACTGGTATTACTATGCGGTTCTATGCTTTACACCCCATGCACTTTCATACAATGCATTCTAAAACAATCTGTGGTTCTATATATGTATATATATCTGGGCTTTCTCTTTCACTCTCTCTCTCTCTCCCTCTCTCTTTCTGTGAGAGACAAACAGATAGATAGACAGAGAGAGAGAGAGTGTGTGTGTGTATGTGTGGATTTGTATATATTTATGTATACGAATGCTTAGTTCTAAGTAACAAGCTTTCCAGAAGTTCCAAATAAGGCTTGTTACCACTGGATAAATGAAACTCCTTCTCATCGGTTGATTTATATCATAGAGTGGAATAGCTAATATCGACTGCCAGTGGACTGTTACAGGAAGAGCCACTGCTGGCTAGCTTCTGACTGCTAATGGGTAAGTCTGCTACGACTAACGGTGGTATCATAAACTGCAGATTGCTCTAACAGAAAAAAAAATTATATATACCTACAGTCTTAACCAAAGACTACCGAAAACTGACCGGGATTCATACCCAGATACGATTTTACGATATATGTATGTGATTCTCTCTTTCTCTCTCTCTCTCTGTCAGTCTCTCTCTCTCTCTTTCTCACTCTCTCCCTCTGCCTGTCTGTCTCTCTCTCTCTTTCTGTCTCTCACAGAGAGGGTGTGTGTGTGTGTGTGAATTCGTATATGTAATTTCAATTCGTTGGTGGTAATCCAAGGAAGTTTACAGGTCTCACAGCCAATGACTTCAAGAGAAGCTTTACTCAGCATATGCGCTCCTTCAGGCCATAAGTTTTACCCCATATATCATAAGATTAAATTTGCCCCTCAAGAACAAGTGCCGTCTATTTAACATACTTTCACACGTACACGCACACCCGCATATACCCCCACACACACACACACATACACATGCATCTAATAAAGTTCGTTCAGAAGACTTCGACCCCAATTATGGTAGAAGATATTTCCTTAAGATGCAACACATCTAGCGATGGCCCACATCATTGCGAAGCGAACTTTATAACCACATATACTTTATCAGCGTCTCTGTTGCTATGCAAAATTTGAAACTTGTCAAAAGGTTTCATTTGAATAGAGTATATTCATGATTAACGAGACTGGAATAATTATCTCTGGAGTCACCACGTGCGACTTTCATGTGGTGCTCTGTAATATACACTCTCTCCATTCACACAGTCTTATACGCATTCACACAATCCAAACTCGTATCCTGCCACTTAATGAGAGATTGAACGATGCTTAATATTCGTGCCAGTAACAGCAAATAATTATTCGAAACACAACTACTGATAATGAAACTCTTTAATAAATGACAATAATTGATTATTAAATATACCATTAAGATATTCTTCTTACCTCCACAATATTTTTTATTTTACTTGCAACTAATAAATAAAACTGTCCAAGTTCAAGCTAGGCTGCAAACCTGATGATGGATTTGTCACTAGTGAACTCAAAGAAATGTAGTTCACTTGCCGTCGTCATCAACGCCATTGCTATTACCACCACCAGTAAGCGCATCATCATCATCATCATCATTATCATCATCAACAACAACAACAACAACATTCTCCTCCTCCTCATCATCATCATCATCTTCAACATCATCATCATCATCATATTCATCATCATCATCATCATCTTCATCATCATCATCATCATCATCATCGTCATCATCAACAACAGTATTCTCATCCTCATTTGGGTAGCTTATAGAAAAAAGTTCATCATCCCCGTTACAATATCAAATAGAACTGGAAAATAATATTTCAAGAAACAAAAACATAAAAATAATAATAATGATATTAACATTAAAATAATATTGTATAACAGTGGTAAACTGTAAAGGTGGAATGGATTAGTTCCATTATTTCCGTCATTAAGAAAAAAAGTCTCTCGTTATGGGAGTTCATAATGTTAAAGTTATTGGATTGTGTTCTGTATTAGAAAAATATACCACACCTAATTCTCATACTTGGAGTCCATGTAAATTATGCGAGAATCTGTATTTTTGTATTCACATATTGTTATACTTTATTCTTTCCCAGTCTCTCTCTTTGTGTGTACACATAGTAAATTTGCAAATGTCTGTAAGTATAATTTATATCAATGTGTCTGTCCTTTGACACTGTGTCGTATAAAATCACCGTTAGTAAGAAAGATGTTCGACTGTCATTAGATTATGAAGATGAAAATCAAACAATGGAAAAAAGAAATTTATGAGCAGAATGTCCGGTTGTTGACTCTCTTAATGTCGACGAATGCTACATCCCTGCCACAAACACAAGTAGTGTCAGGGTTCAAATGTGCAGTAATGTTTTGAGAAAATTATATTTGCGCCCGACTAACATAGAATCCTAAGAAATAAACTGCAAAAGGCCAACTAAGTAAAATAGAAAATGTCTGTGGATTCCAGCTGTTCTCTTCATAATTTATGCATTTATTATAAAAGAAAATGCCAGTGTCTTCAGAATTAATGTTTTCAGATTATTACCTGTGTTTCTCTTAAAAAAATAGTATTGCTTTAAGCAAAATTGTTAGTGATTATATAAGTAGCCAAAATAGAAAGACACCCATAATGCAGCGCTTTTGTATTGTGTTTTATAAAGACCTAGTTGAATATAATAGGATTCCACATTAATTATCCGAGATTCTGCATGGATGACATGCATAAGTGGGTTTAAATTCTTTAAGAAAAATATTTCTCTCTTGCAGTTTATAAAGGTAAAATTTAAATAAAATGAAACAGGATTTGGCTGGTGGAAGAATACTTATACATTTTTCTCACAGTTTGGTAAGTGATTGAGAACACTTCTAGTAGTGTGTTTGGGTGTGAAAACGGCGGATGAATTTAAGGCAGGAATTGATAGAATGCTTCAGAAGAAATAAATAGACAAAGAAAGAAATGTTATCATCGCTAGGGTGGAAACTGGAGCAGCTTTACTTTGTGAGCTCCTTGCAGATAATGAGTGATAAAGTTCAACGATGTCTTTAACTTTCAATTCCTGATATGATCTGAAATGTATTTAAATAATTAAATTTGCTATTGTATCCACTTATAAAGGTAAGGAAATCACATGTTTTCATATAGTTTTTAATGAATTAATTTTGGCAATAAGTATTTATAAAGTCTGCTTTCTAATCTGAAATCCTGAATATTAAAAGTTGTGAGCCCTTTAAACTTATTATAATTCACATGTATCTGAATTACATTATTGAAAGTGATACAACACCACCTGAGCGGTGACGAAATATTTGAAAATAGTTTTTTTTAGTACCCAGAAATTCAAACTACAATTGAGACATGTTTAAATTATTTTTCTAGTGGAAATAGATGAATAAATAAAAAATATATCAACCAGTTGATGAAAAATACAGCCGATCTAGCAATCTACAAAATAATACAAAACGTTTAAAAACATATACTTCAATGTGTCACTTTCAAGAGAAAATCAGCTCTGTATGTTGAGTTTTATTTTTAATCTGTTCAGGAATAATTACGTGCACAGAGCAAGTTAAAAGGAAGTATTTGCTTATCGTTCCAATCCGTACAAACGAGAGAATATTATAGGCAAAGTTTCCTGTCAGAATTCCAGTTTTCAATGAAATTATAATTTGCTTTTCAAAATGGAAACAAAAACAGTTCTTGTCAAATGGATCACTGTATCAGACATTTGGATTCACGTGCTCCATCTGGTGAGGTTTTAGTGCGTCCTGTCCTTGTCTGAGCAACAAGCAGGTCAGTTCTAATACTTGGTCTACGTACGTTTGGTGCAACAGTTCCACAAGCATCACTCATTTTTCGTCGAATAGACATACCTTTTCTTTGATTGTTACCACTAGTTGAACCAATGTATGTTGGCTGAACTCGGCGGTGCATTGATGGACTCATTTCTGAAGGGAGTTTAGCAATTTCAAATAAACGTAGAAATACTTCATCAACATTAACGCTCTTTTTTGCTGATGATTCAACGAAAGCGCAGCCATGCTGCCCTTCTATCTGCTTAGTCACTTCTGAGGCTTCGACAACCCTTTCACTTTCTTTGTCAGCTTTGTTACCGACAATAACCATTGGGATATCCAAAGTCTTCTGACTCTTTAAACCTGCACAGTGACCTTTGCATTCTAGAATTTGTTCTCGTAGTCGAATAGCTTCTTCAAAAGACTCTCGGCTGTCGATAGAATAGACGAGGATAAACAAGTCACCTGAAAAATATAATAAAACAAATATATTATTTTCTTTCTATACATATATAGGTACATAATTACAAACACATGTACATGTGTATACTATGCATACATATAAGTATGTGTGTATATGTCTGAAGATAAGCTTTCCATATATTACTTTGTGTGTGTGTGTGTGTGTGTGTATGCATGTGTGTGTGTGTGTGTGTGTGTGTGTGTGTGTGTGTGTGTGTGTGTGTGTGTGTGTGTGTGTGTGTGTGTGTGTGTGCACATGCAAAGCACAGTAAAGGGATGAACGACATTTTCCAGGAAACTAGCTGACAAGCAAAACTGCAACGAGCTGTTTACTTCTCCTGCCGTGTGCAACTTTCAGTCCACGCCACTACAGAATGTCTGATATCACGCGCTGAGTAGCTTGATTGTAAGTTAATCTGCTGAAATACTTGCCGCTAAATAGTTGCTAAGATCCCCAGGAAATTCTGTGCAATATCAAATGCAATTTTCAGAAAACAAATTTTATATACAATTTTTTTGGTACTATATAGACACAGACATATTTATTCTTACATCGAATTTCAGAGACAAAATACCAGAGGCGCAAGAATTTATTAAATCAGCTATTTTTTTAATGTATTTTGAATGGATTTATAAGAAAATGGGGAAAACTGATAAAGTATTTATTTCACTTACAGGTACGTTAAATGGAACGCCACATCAAATGAATGAAGGATTAGCTCAATTGCCTTCAGGAGAAAGAGAAGTCAGATACGGTATGACTATGTTTTCCTGTGGCGTAAGCGACGTAAGTAAAGTTAAATACCCAGTGAATGTAAAAACAATTTTTGCAAATTTAACCCTTACAGAACACTGACATAATTAGGTACATAAATTACACTGACAAGCTTGTAATTTTGATGTAAAACCTAGTAATTCTAGTGTCACATAACAAATGAACAATGTATATATTATGTATACTTGAAATTATCCTAAAAACAAATTCCGTTTTGCATAATTGACCATAGAAAAGACAGCAAAAAAATTAAGGATATTTAGATGAAAAAATAAGTCGAAGTCTCATTAAAAACTGTAAGTTACACTGAAACACATTTATAACAGAGAAGATTCAAGATCTAGCAGCAATAATTCCTCAGACAAATTAACTCATTTCATAAGCTGCTTTCACAAGCTAAAATAATTGACTCGCATTTTTGTTCCATTCTTAAGTTATTTCATCTCCCTCACCCCTCTGTCATTGATATGCATTCATATACATATTTGCACCCATATATTAAAGTATGAATTACAAGCAACGCTAATAATGGTTTTAAGGTTTGACAAAAGGCCAGTATTTCAGGGGAGTGGATTAGTTGATTAAATTGAACTCTGTATTCAACATGTATTTATTTTATCGATCCCGAGAAGATGAAAGGCATAGCCAGCCTCGGCAGAATTTGAACTCAGAACATAAAGACAAGAAACTCAAATAATTCAAACATTATCGATACCACATAATTACTGATGTGTTTTGTTAATTCGCTTCTTAAGTTCGGGACAATGCCAGGCGAAATGTCACTTTAAAACGCAGTGTTGAAAAGTTAAGACATTGAATAATCAAACCAGGTGAGACAATTCGTCCCGTGAATGATCGAGAACGGAGGATATAGATATTTCGGTTAACGATAAGGCGTAAACGATATATGGTATCGATAATGTTTATATTTTTAGTGCTGCTTATAACTCAAAGTTGAATTTTTTTTTCTCTCCGCAGTGCTGTTGCACATCAGGAAATAGATGCTACACTAATAGCATATTTACCAAAAGCCAGAAACCAAAATGCAAACACACACACAAGCAATAATTAAACGTGAGCTATTATAAGTTTCATGCCTCTGGAAATACAACGCTTTGACGAGATTGTACAGTGTCTCGTGTGTTTTCAAGCAATCATTCAGGCTCAGAACAAAATAAAGCCGCTCTCTGATACTACCATCAACGGAACAATACACTACACTACACATATACACACCCACACATACATACACACATACAATTATTATTAGTAGTAGTAGTAGTATTTAAAACATTTTGATTCGGCTCCGTGTGATTTAAAATTCCGCTCCCTTCTTTACAGAAACCTAGCTCTTTCAGACTTAACAAACAGATTTCGTTTACATAACTCCTGCTAAATGTATTGAGTACTTCTCTCTCTCTCTCTCTCTCTCTCTCTCCCCCTTTCTCTCTCTTTCTCTGCGTGCGTGTGTGCGTGTGCGTGCATGGGTGTGTCTGTATTTGTGTGCGCTCCACTCACCATCTGACAACATGTGTCGGTTTGTTTACGTCCCCGTATTTTAGTATTTCAGCAAAAAAAAGCGACAAAATGACAGGCTTTACACAAATAAGTACAGAGTCGATATGGTCGACTGAACCCTCCCAAAAGATGCCCCTGATAGAAGCAAGTAAAAATTCAAGGATATATCTGTTTACTATGCCTAGCATAGAAGCAAGTAAAAATTCAAGGATATATCTGTTTACTATGCCTAGCATAGAAGCAGACGTCGTTAAATCAATATCATTTCTTTTACCTATTCTCTGGCCTGATTGATATAGGGCATCACTCGAAATATTTTATTCCTATCCACTTTTTTTGGTGCATTTATTTTCATTTTACTTATCCATGTTATCGCTTCGTATCGTATTTTTACTCTCTTTTAACCAGGTTTTTCACTTGCCTGAGCTTACGTATCAACTGTGTTTGTCTCCTCCTTGTCACATAATCTCCCTCTAATAGCATATATACCACAAGCTAGTAACCAAAATGCAAACACACATACATACATACATACACACACGTATGCGCGCACACACATGCACATACATATAAACAAGATTTATCTGCGAGCTACTATAAGTTTCATGCCTCTGAAAATACAATGATCTACACACACACACACACGCACGAACATACACATGAACAGATACATACACATATACATTACTACATACATACCTACATATATATGTGTCGTAAGTATCCGTGTATTCACAAAATTAGGTATAAACAACATATATGTTCATGCTCTATGTATGCATGCGTGTGTGCGTGCGTATGTGTGTACTTGTATACGTGTACGGGTCTCTTTTGTGTGAGCGCGCGCGTGTGTGTGCGTGCGCGCGCGTGTGTGCGTTGCTCTCAAAATTTACTCATGTTAGCGTGATCAGATGTATTATTCAAATGTCTCTGTACAGAAGACCACGTTTCTTCGGGGAAGCCAACGATTCCGGTGATCCTACATTAGATTAATATCTCAGATTAGTGTCTCAAGGATTTATCTCTAATGTACATATGCTACTTCTTGCAGATAACATCTTAGGATTTTAAGTTAAAGGATAAGACTGCGTTAGTAATGACTTAACTTATAAGAAGTGTGTTTGTTTCCGTCGATACTACACCAGAAATAGTAATTTAGCTAAGGTGAAAATATATATTTCAACTTTCTTTTTCTGCACACTCCATACTTATTAATTAGCTTTTAATTGTATGTTGTAGTAAAAGTAAGTAAATTATTCATTATTGTTGAAGGTGCGAATCGATAGCATTCTCATGTTGTTGGATAGAGCTCTCGCGTCGCAGTATTTGTGCCAACTCTCCGCACCCTGGATTCAAAATCGGTCGAGATCAACTCTGTCGTTTTTTAACAAAAATGTAGCAACCTACGATGGGCGATTAGTGGAAGTCCTTGGACGTCAGAAAGCGATATTTTGCGGTATCTGTTTCAGGTATTTGCGTTCTGACAGCAACGTCTAATTTGGTATCAGTCGTTGACCTTTTCTTGGTCCAATCAGTGACATGGATAGAGAAGACTTGCATGTATAGGAATCTGCTGCTGTTCCACAAGTAAAACTTGCTCAAACCTGCACTTACAAGTGCAAATGTAGAGTAAACTCTGACCGTTGGAGGCCTAAGATGCAGCCGGGAAAGATAGGCAGTGTTTGTCTTTCTTGTAGCTTTTGTGGATGAGGTTGTATAGTGGACCTGACTGAAATGCTTGAAGATACACTTCCTTCTTTGGCCAAGGTTTCATCGAATTTTTCATATTTCCCTTGAAATGAAAAGTGAAGGTAGAGAAATAAGTGCTGCCTTCCTGTAAATTGGCTGAAAGGTGGATGAAATTGAGGGAGGGGGAGAGAGTACTTGACCCAGTGGTCAAAGTGACCGAGTTTTGTGAGTTTTCCACGAGCACACATATACACACACACACATATAAAGAAAGGCACTAAAGACATTTAGTGGGAATTACATAACCAAATAGACAGACATGCAGACAGACAAACAGACAGACAGACAGACAGACAGACAGACAGACAGATAGATAGATAGATAGATAGATAGATAGATAGATAGATAGATAGATAGATAGATAGATAGATAGATAGATAGATAGATAGATAATTGTGTGTGTGTATTTGTACCACACCGCTTGATAATTGGTGTTGGTTTGTTATGTCCCCAGTAACTTAGTGATTCGGCAAAAGTGATAATAGAATAAGCAGTAGGCCAATAAAAAAATAAGTGCTGGGATCGAAAGGTAAGACTAAATCCTTCATGGATGTTTACCAGTATGACCACAGTCTAATGACTAAAATACGTAGACGATAACAGATAGAACAGATAATAAGTAGAATAACTGCTATGCTGAAAATTATTTGACTCTGTTGCGAAAAAAAAAGTGAAATTTTTCATAGCAAAATTTGCAAAGAAAATACGTCGACTTATATACCAAGACGAATTTAGAACTCTAAAAAATTGTATGTGAAATGCGGCACGGTAATATTTAAATATCTACACTAAATATATACTACGTTGGCTCGTATGCCGGAAAATACGTTATGTTGATCACGACTAAACATCATAAATTTCTTCACGGAAAATAAAACAACCAAAAAGAAGAAAAATATATTCAGATATAAAGAAAAGCATTAGAAATGCGATAAGTATTTACAATTTTAAAAACAAAATAGTAGTAGTAGTAGTAGTAGTAGTAGTAGTAGTAGTAGTAGTAGTAGTAAAGCAAAAAGTCACTTTCGATTGTCAAGCAAGCTTGCAAATTCGCAAGGCAACTTGACATTAATCCTGATATAGTTCAAGAACCTGAAACCACTGACACAAAACAAGCGAAATGGATCAAGCAGACCGCAAAAAAGAACGAGCAAAAACAAATTGACGAGTGATGGAGTCAGAAGCTTCTGCATGGACAGTATATACTTCGAAGTTGAAATACTGATGTAAACCAATCAACAACCCATCAGTGGCTGAAAAGTTCAGGGCTGAAAGCAGAGACTGAAGGTTCCATATTGGCGGCACAAGCCCAAAACTTGCTCACAAAACACTACCAGGTTAACGTTCTTTGCAACGGTTCTGACCGTAAATGTAGATTCTGCGACACATTTGACGAAACAATAAACCACCTCGTCTCGGGATGTCCTGTGCTAAGACCAAACGAATATAAAAATCTCCAAGATAGAGCAGGACAGTATGTGCATTGGGAAATAAGTAAACACTACAAAATCAGCACTCATGTTTACTGGTATGAACATCATCCTGAGCCAGTCGTTTAAGGTAAAAATTCCACTATCTTGATGGAGAAAGAAAAAAACTTGTACACTAATAGGTGTTAGTGTTTCCACTGATAAAAAATATATCTGTCAAGGAATTTGACAAAGTAAGTAAATATAAGGACCTGGAAATTGAAATATAAAATATGTGGCATCGTAAAACGAGAACTTTTCTTGCTATTGTAGGTTTCCTTGGTATGATAGAAAAAAGGGATACCGGAAGCTTTTATGTAAGATCCCAGGAGAACTATGTCTCAGAGAAATCCACAACATTGTACAGACAAGTACTGCCCACATCCTTACAAAAACCCTATCTATTTAAATGTCTGTGTTTTATTACATGAAGATATTTCAATAGCTCCCCTTCCCAAGCTTTCAGTCATACTGTAACATCTATTATCCTTCCCTCGCCTCAAGACGATGGGTGTGTCTCGGCAAGTGACTGTAATAAACATGCAGATTAAAAGTAAAAATGCCTATAATGATAATGATAATAATAATAATGATAATAATAATAATATAATAATAATAATAATAATAATAATAATAATAATAATAAAAAAAAAAATAATAATAATATTTTCTGTAGCCCATCTTTTATACCACAGCGTAGATGGAACAAATAAGTCAATGCTGTGGTCATGGAGTGTTACTACCTTAGCAACCCTGTGGACGAAATTGATGTTCATATTAGGGGATGCAGACAACGTATGTATGATCAATGGAGAGAAAGAGGATTGTTTCAAATCACGGGACAGAGATTATGCGATCAAGTTAGAGCAATAAGAAATAAATGGAGAGTGTACAGATGAAAAGTTGATACTAGATAACATTGAAAGTCAAACGTTTTGGAGTGACATCAGGAGCAAAGGCAAGGAGCATAAGAAGGATACTGAATGGTTACAAGAACTGAAACAAACAGTAGTCTGTCCAAAACAGGCAAACCTAGTTATTTCAGTTAGGGAAGTGAAGGAAATCAATAAAAATTGGGCAACTGGATGGCCCCGGAACCAAATGGAGTCCAATGTTACTGGATCAAAAGATTTGATGTGATGCACGAATAGCTGCACAATTGCAGGCCGAAATCCTGCTTGCCACTTATGTGGAAATTATTAACTGGAATAGTCGCAGAGTCAAAGTACGAACATCTTGAAAAAATGGAATCCTTCCACATGAGCAGAAGCTTTGCAAGCGTAATTGCAGAGGTACCAAGGATCAAACTCCTGGTAGACAAAACTGTACTGGTAGACTGCAAGAGGAGGAAAACTAACTTAGCCATGTCATTGATCGATTATTATAAGGCGTACGATATGATCCTACATTCTTGAATTATGGAATGTATGAACCTATTTGGTATTGCATCGAATATCGAGCGTTTGATTAGAAAAAGTATGGCGAAGTGGAGGAAGGAACTGACAGCATATGGAAGAAGTTTAGGGAGAATAGAAACCAAGAGAGGCGTCTTCCAAGGGGACTGCCTGTCCCCACTGATCTTTGTACTCTGCATGATACGATTACCTCTGGTCCTGAAGAAAATAAAGGCTGGGTATGTATTCATGAGCCGCTAACAAAAGTCAACCATTTGTTATTCATGGATGACCTTAAACTTTATAGTAAAGATGAATTTCAAGTCAGTTTCCTCTTTGATACGGTGTATACTTTCAGTGCTGATATCAGAATGGAGTTCGGACTGAAAAAGTGTGGTGTGTTAGTCTTGAGGAGTGGCAAAATCATATGTATGGATGGGCTAGCGATACCGTCGGGGGAGGTTATGAAGCAGATAGAAGAGATGGGCTATAAGCATTTGGGGATATTGGAAATAGATAAATTTATGGAGAAAGAAATGACAAAAAAATTTAAGGTGGAATACTTGCGCAGACTGAGACTGATCCTTAAGTCAAAATTAAATGGACGGAGTAAGATTGAAGTTATCAACACCTGGGCGGTTTCACTCCGTAGATATGGAGTAGAGGTAATCACATGGACAGTAGATGAACTAAACAGCTTAGACAGAAAGACAAGGAGGTTGCTGACTCTATATGGTATACTCCACCCAAAAGGTGACACAGACTGACTGTATGTACCAAGAAAAAGAGGGGAAGAGGACTGATTGGATGCGAACACAGTAGTAAAGTAGAAAACAACATAGCATGGTATGTAAAAAATGCCACAGAACCACCATTATTGGAAGAAAGGTCAGGCTTGTGTAAGATGGAAGATTGCAAAGGACTTGAGAATGAATTGAACTGAAAATGGGTAAAGAAAAGAATGTAGGGATAATTTCATAGGTACGTTGAAGATAAGACAGACAGAGAAAAAAGATGGCTATGGATGATTTAAAACCGGAAACGGAAGCTCTAATTTGTGCTGCCCAAGAGCAATCATTTAGAACGGATTACATCAAATACAGAATAGATAACACATCAGAAAGAGATAAGTGCAGAATTTGTGGACAGCATGGTGAAATCTTATAGCATATTACCATTCAATGTACGCCACTGGCCCAGAAAGAATATAAGAGACATCATGATAACATAGCAAGGATTTTCCATTTGACAATTTGCAACAAGTATGAATTTGACAGAGCAAAAAAGTGATACGAACATAAATCCGAAGGCATCACCGAAAATGATAATGCAAAGATCCTATGGAATTTTATGATACAGTGTGACCATGAGATAGAGAATAGGAAATCAGGTATAGTTTTAATTGAGAAAGAAAGCAAACGATGCTAGATTATAGATATAGCATGCCCAGCTGACAACAAGGTATGTTATGAGGAAGAAAGAAAAGTCGATAGATATGATAGGTTAGCTTGGGAGGTTAAGCAGTTGTGGTCGCTGAAAAAAGTGGTAGTAGTACCAATAAGTGTCGGTGTCCTGAGCACAGTGAGTAAAAATCTTGAGAAATACATAGAACAAATAGGGGATGCAGTAAGGGTGGAACACTTGCAGAAAACACCACTGCTTGGAACCACACGAATACACCAGATGGTGCTCGGTAATAAAGGGTGTTACCTTAGTTCACTGGTAGGGAACATGCTTACACCGTAGTACATCTTCAGCGTTAGATGCTGTGCAAAGACAGGAATAATAATAATAATGATGATGATGATGATGATGATGATGATGATGAGGATAATAATAATAATAATAATAATAATAATAATAATAATAATTATAATTATAATTATAATAATCGCCTAAGAATTGATATTTTAATAGTTTAGTTTTTTTTTATTCAATTTAGTTTTTAGCTGATATTTCTGTCTAGGTGTATTCTTGACAGATATTAAAATATTTTAATAAATGGTGTTATATTTTTTAATCTAATATTTATATAAATACCTATATGCTATATCTATCATTTTTCGTACATTTCTTTGTTTTGATGTGTTCACTAAAATAAAAATAAACGTAGAAACTGAAAAAATAAATAAAAATAAGAAATTTTGTCAAAGTAAATATTTTGTTTTAATACTTTCATTGGTTTCTTTTCTTTTCGTGACTACAGTTCAATATTCGTTATTTCCGACATCTCAATACCAAGAAAAGCAGACATTTTGAATTTCTGTACATCAGTTTAATATCTTTTCAAGTAGCATTTGATAATCTAGTGGCATTCTGATTCAAATACTGCCAAAGGATTGACCTGACGATGAATTTATCGGAGATGAACTGTCTGCAAGCGCTCTCTAAATATAGCAGTATGCTTTTGTGTGCGTGTATGCGCGATTGTATGTGTGTGTGTGTGTGTGTGTGTGTGTGTGTCTGTGTGTGTGTGTGTGTGTGTGTGTGTGAGTGTGTGTCTGTGTGTTGTGTGTGTCTGTGTGTTGTGTGTGTGTGTGTGTGTGTGTGTGCGTGTGTGTCCGTACAGAGAGAGAGAGAGAGAGAGACAACGCTTTGGTAAGAATCACGACACATGTCTACAGTCATTTTCTATCTTTACTACGGAGGAGCTTTGAGAAACAAAGAAAATTGGACTGTTCGGTTGTCTAGGATTAAAGGTATCTTCAAAGTATTTGAGATGATATGTAATATGTCCGGTTTCACG
This sequence comes from Octopus sinensis, assembly GCF_006345805.1. Lineage (NCBI taxonomy): Eukaryota > Metazoa > Mollusca > Cephalopoda > Octopoda > Octopodidae > Octopus > Octopus sinensis. The sequence goes on from NC_042998.1 coordinate 168,728,377, forward strand.
ATGCGTAATATATCCGGTTTCACATTCACCAGAGCAAATCAGCGGCTTACAAATTAGAAAGACAAGTCAACGTCAAATAATGTTGTAAGTCACTGAACCGATGATCATCTTAAGATATTTGGGATTGATTCTAGTCAGACTTTCAGACAAAACTAGGAAATGAACTGAAAGGAAGTTACTCCTCAATATTCAAGTAGAAGTGATCTCCACATACAGCGCCTCTGTGATTGGTTACCAACTAGAATGGATTATCTTAACTTTTATTTCTTGTGAAAAGGGCACTTTCCAATAAACTGAATGTCAATCAGCTGATAATACTCTCTGTATGGTGTAACTTGCATAGCCTTATATAATCTGACTGATCCGTTTGTCTCATCTGTTTAACCACAAATGTCTCTTTAAATAAGTCCCTTTAACTAAGTCGCATCCCTGAGTCAGACGTATACGAAGACTACACATCTTCCATACGAAATGTTATCAGGTACTCACAGTGCCTCTACCAACACGAACGGTGGAATATCAATCATTTGCCTTTTATAAAAGCTTGGTGGCGATCAAGTACGATAAAGGTCTCTGAAAGAGATAAGGATCAACTAAAATTCCATTTTGGAGAACTTCAGTCCGAGGATCATGACACCTAAAAATCCTTGATCTAGTCGTGTTATTATGAGCATTACTGAATCAGGATGACCTCTACAAGTTAGGCAGAGCTCTCAACTGGTCTTGTTCAAGATGTAAGCGGACCGATGGACGACTCTACAAACATGCATTCAGTGTCCGAGCATTGCTGGCTTGTAGAGCTTTCTTAAACAGATAATGTGGATTCGGTTATCAACCGATTTTATCGTAAATATCACTCCACTGCTTTCATTTTAGTCGAAAAGTGCAGTCAGTTTATTCTCAGTCTGGTGGCTAGAGCGAAAATTGTTTGTTGACCAAAATGGAAAACAATGGTAATTAGAACAGAACAGTAATTTTGCTCGATCAAGGCTAAACTGGATTGAGCCAAAACATCAAGAACAACAATTATTTAAATAATAATAATAAATCAACGAATATTAGTAACAAATAAGTTAATATTTGAGTTGACAAATCAATCTTGTCAACTCAAATGTTGATATTTTAGTAGGAAAACAGACATGATGAATTATGGTATTTCACTCTCTAGAAAATTTATTGAACTCCATTGTATATTTATGCTCTAATATATACTACTGTGTATCTAATATACAGTAGAAGACTTAATGGACTGATCTTATTTGTGCCTCATTAAAATAAATTAATATTCATGTTTAAGTAGAGAGTGATGGGTTAATGACAGGTTAAGTGTCTTGCAACATTTCTATATATATGTTGCATTCTGGTTTCAATTCCTTCCGTGGTCGACTTTGGATTTGATACCCCCTGGGACCATTAAAACATAAACAGTCAAATAATGGGGTTGGATTTCATGGAATGTACTTTCATTAATATTTGTATTCTTGTAGAAACCAATTTGTTATTTGACCCGACCAAACTAAAATGTAAGGAAAAGCTAGAAACCCAAAGCACTAAACATCTTAAAGGCATTCAGTATGTTAAAATATAGCTTGTTAATAAAATGCCTATTTAGAAAAAAAAAACATTGCATGAAGTATTTACAGTTATTTATAAGAATTACAGGAGAAATCGATATGGAAAAAAAGTAGAAATTGCTGATGTAAAAACTAACGTAAAAATATGTCGAACTTATCAGAGCATTCATGAGCATTAATTTAAAAGCTAACTTCATCTTCCGAATCTCATGAATTTTAAAGATCATTGCTTGCTCCAGATATCTATAACTTAAAACGAGTGACAGATATACAAGCGCACACACACACACACACACACACACACACACACACATATATATATCTGTATATGTAACATGTGTCAATTATTCGGTAGCCATGATAAAAAAAATTCCGATGGCCGGATAACTGAAGGGATGGCGGCGTGGATTTCCACCTCGGTATCCGAAACTCGGAGTTTTATCATGGCTACCGAATAATTTTCACATATTACATTTACAGATAAATTCCTCTATTTACATAATATCGAGGTCTCTTTCATTCTTTTGTTGTCTTACCATTTTTATCAATAATATATATATATATTTCCACTAGATAAGACTGTTCTGTCACATGTAACTTTTCTTCAGTAAGGGATTGAAATCAGCGCAGTGAACCACCGAAATATGTATCGATTTTACATTACTGTGTATGTTTATTGCAACGAAATGTATCACACTACTACACTGGATAAGAACTAGGCGAAATCTGTTGTTTGCTACGTAAGTTCTTTAATTTATACAATACAAGAAGCAAAACACTAACTTTCTGATTGGTTGTCCGCTATGCTATAAACTTGACAACTCACGCACTCAGAGTTTTAGCACTAAAATCAGATACTTTTGTTGGATATATTTAACACCATATGTCATCTTCCTGGACACCATATGTTATATTCCTTTGAATAGGATAATAAAATCTAACTCAAAACCGGAGAAAATAATTGAGGTATTGTCTTTAGAAATTTTGTTATAGTGAGTACATAAAAAGGAAAGATATAAATGAACGCAGACAGTACCTGTTTATAAAGAAACAGGTATCGAATTTGTGTATATGCAGAATATAGATTATTTTTCAAAGGCTGTTCCCAACTCATAGGCTCATAAAGCTGGTTGCTTGGATTATGGCTTACATATCCACCCTTGCAAGGGACGCCAGTCCGTTGTAGGTATACACGTTTCTGCCAACCGATTTGGCTGAAATAATGCTCAAGAGCACAACCCATCGCCTGGCCCAGGAATCGAAACCACAATCTTACCATCATGAATGCAACACCACTAAGCCACCAACCTCTACAAATTTACTCCGCAAATTTACTAATGTGTATTTAGTAATGTGTATTTTATTAACCTGCATAAAATGTTTGTGAAAATATTACATACTAAAGAAAATATTACATATTTAAGTAATGAAATAAATTAGTGGAAAATAGGGTAAAAAATAGTATATAGATGAAATAAAATTTCTTTTTCTGTAAAACGACAATATTTTTACATTTTACAATTTGTGTTGCAAGATTCCTGATCTGAAATCGTGTGTTGAGACCGATATTGTATTATTTCGGAATGGTCATTTTTTTTTTCCAAATAAACACACGCACTATATATTTTTTCTTCGCCCGTTTATTACTGTTCTTATTTTATTATTTTAACTCATGTCCATTGTCGTGAGCGACACTTTTTATTTTCGTGTATGTTCTTGCTCCATTTACTCCATTTTGTTCTTCTAAGGTGTGTATCCTCATGTGCGCATACGTTTGTGTTCTTGTTTGTGTGTGCGTGTGTATGTGTGTATGTGCATGTGTCTGTTTATGCTTGTGTGTGTGCCATAGATTTTAGCAGCAGTATGACCTTGCCCTCAACAGCGCCATCTTCTGACCCCTCGACTATTTGCTGCTCCATAAATAATAGAGTCTTCAGAATTCCTTGAGGGATTTCTTCCTGAGTCTGAGGGCAATGATTTCAGATATTACCTCGGTCAATTTTCCTTTTGATCCATATTGGGGGTCGATAAACAAAATATCAGTCAAATACTGGGATCAATTTTTCTATTTGTTACCTTCTCGCTCTCTTTCGATGGACTACGTGGCGCTATACGAAGTGCCGTGAAAGACCAATCTTTCTCTTTCTACAGAAATGGTGAAAGGATGAGTAAATGTCTGGCAACCGCTTCACACTGAAAGAAACCCGGATGCTACTAGGACTGTCCAAGTAAAGTCTGAGGTGTAGTACAGGACGGTAAAGAAATAAAATTATTCATGAATAAACTAGTTTTGACATTTGATTAAATTTCCTTGCAAAAATGCAACTATGGTAAAATTATTGATAATATATTTATTAGATCCGGTTTTAAGAATATTCGGCTTAGATGCCGCTAATATTACAATCACTTCGACTGAAAATCGTCGCACAAAGGTTTGGTCGGGCATATGGTAAAATATTTCATATTTTTAGCTTCAAACTACGTTAGTATTGACGTTGCATTTCAATGAATAACTGCCAAAGTAGTCAGTTCAATACTCTCCATTATGAAATATGAATTCTGTCTTGTAAAATACTATTAATATTTTAATTCACCCCAGCATTAGTTATTAAACTTTTGACATATCGTTAATCCCACCGTTTAGAATTGCAAATTAATGAAAGGAATGACAGAGTAACATTGCAGATTAATAAACTGATGTATCATGATATCCGAGTTGATAATATCTTTAGTTTCCGGATGCAGAGTCAAGAAATTGTATCCTGCCAATGGTTATGATACTGGTAAGGAAATGATATCTCCATAACCGACATACTAGCAAACCAGGATAGCGAACAGTGAGAGAGAGCTTTGTTTTGTAAAAAAATGACTAATAGCTAGACGATGTTTTAACTTTGGCTGTTAGCTATAAATATATGCATGCACACATGCACGCATATAAACATGTTTACGTCAATGTATGTGTGTGTGTATTTATTTATATATTTTTATGTATGTAAATGAGAAATTATAATAAACACGAATCTATATCATTTGTTCACTACGCACGTTTCACCAGTGTAGTCATTCGCAACTTCTACGGATAGATGCTGAACTATAACTGATCTGCAAGTCAACATTTTATTGCATTATGTTACGCAGATTTATATATATATATATATATATATATATATATATATAATATATATATATATATATATATATATATATATACATACATATGTATGTATGTATGTATGTATGTATGTATGTATGTATTATGTATGTATGTATGTATGCATGTATGTATGTATGTATGTATATATATATATATAAGGAATAAAAAGATTTGAATGCTACAACAATGTACTATAATATAGACAATGGGCTATATATATATACCTGTTGTAATTTAGTCATCCATAGTCTGATATGATATTTTGGAATGATATTCCTTCTTCAGATATTCTTAGATGGAGTCGCTGCTATAATCGGTTTTCTAACAGCTTTTCTTTTTTATTTTGTGGAAGTGGCTCATACATTGGTGAGTGTGTTTTACGTATGTATGCATATAAAATATCATTTTATTTTAAATCTTTATGTTGTGATACTAATAAAAGATTCGCAGTCGTTTATATTTAAAAGACACCAACACAAATTACAATCAAGAAAATAATTAAATGACTCGAATAATTTTTTCTTTCCATAGTTGGTATTATAACCATCTAGCTGTAAAAGATTGCAACATTTCTTTACAGGCAAAGAATCCCGACAATATTCAAAGCAATCTATTTACTGACAGATTAAAGAAGCCCTGCTAAGGACGAGGATACTGACAGACGTATGTCAAGGACATCCTCAACAGAAGAGTCAGCCCTAATTACGTATAAAAAGTGACAAACTAGGTTCAAAGAATGGATTTTACTATCATAACTAGTAAAAGTAGCAATACTTGTGGCAGTAATTAAGAAAGGAGGGAAACAAAGAAAGAATATCATCAGGCTAAATGTCACACAATGCTTAGTTTCTATCATTCTATATTTTGAGTTCAATTAAGTACATTTATTGTTCATATAACAATTAATTTACTGAAGGTCGTACAATAGAATCGGTTCAACCAACTATAGCGTATTCTCATTACAAACTTAAACGGAATGAATTAGGCCACTTATGTTGGTTTCAAATTTTGGCACAAGGTCAGCAATTTCGGAGAAAGGAGTAAATTAATTACATCGACCCCAGTGTTCAACTGGTATTTATTTTATCAACTCCGAGAGGATGGAAGGCAAAGTTGACTTCGGCGGCATTTCAGCTCAGGACGTAAAGACAGACGAAATACTGCTAAGCATTCTGCCCGGCGTGCTAGCGATTCTGCCAGTTTACCACCTTTAAACCATTTATTGTAACACTAGTCTAACATTAATATTATAATCTAATAATCTACATTATGTTGACACTGAGGTAGCATGAATCTCTAAACTATTTGAGCTAACCCCACTACAACCGCAATATGGAGAATTTATTAACGCAAACTTTTGTATATTTCAATTTCATCCCTAACGTTGAGCTAAATATTTACTATGATTCATATTGTATTTTATTTTCTCTGAGATAAAAATGAATACCATGCTTGGTTTTCCATCCTCTTATAAAGTATAGGACAAGTGTGCCTATATAAAATGTAAAGCACAATTGACTACATTTATACAATATGGAAATTCTAAATGATTTCACAGAATGCTCCAAATAAAGTTTCTTTTAGAGGAAACACTTATATATAAAATTTTGTGCAAAGTTTAGTGACAAGTAAGGGCAATTAGAGCGCAAGAATTCCAGTTATCGATAACGTCTATGTTAAAACTGAGCTGATAATCTTAAATAAAACCTTTCCACATGAAAACTTTAATGCTACACAACGACTGAAGATGTGCTTCAATCTCTGTATTTAAGAAAAGTTGGCTGCGAGTGTTATGACGTCAACAACTTATAGGAAATATCACACTGAATTTGTATAAATGTCAACTTCAAAAATGAATGTCAAATTGAAGGTGATATTTTAGAAGAACTAATACCAATTTGTATATGTATAGAAAACCATCGGATCACCTGAAACCTGGATCGATAATGTTCTCACACAACTTCGATTCAGAATTATCTTTTTAATCACTTCATTACTAATTATAATACAATTGGTTAGAAAAGCCCATAGTAACAATGTTTCAAAAGATACATTCAGTGCACAAAGTTGGTGGGGAAGTTAGGATACAAAATGAAAAATGTAGAGGTTTTAATCGAATTAGTTTAGACGTTATCAAGCGCGAAAATGTCATAACTTAAAGACCGCATGATAACCATACAATAAACAAATAAAAACACTTTTATTTCCATTACCACCACCATCACCATTACTATCACTGTCATCACTGCCACCACCATAAACACAATCTCAATAACATCATTGTTACAACCAACATCACTACTATCAGCAACAACAACAGCAACAAAACAAATGCTCCCAAGGGCACGATGATATGGAGAAGGCAGCAGTACATCTAAGAAGAGAGTAAATAAAGTCAGGAAACAGTTATCTAGAGGTATTAAATTAGCAAACATGAGAAATTTAAATATACTACGAACGGAATGATAATGCGTTAGCAGTACTAGGTAATAAGCTAGGTAGAGATGGCTCTTTAAATACATAGTAATAAGCAACAGCATTCATCATCTTCGACACTTTTTATATAAAACCACTACCACTACCACCACCAATAACAACAACACCGACCCTATCACTGCTACTGTAGCTGCTGTAACTATGACTCCTCCTGCTACAACTTTATCACTATTAATATCAGTAAAAGCCGAAAAAATATTGTAAAAGATGTCCAATATGATATTTTAAGATAATCACTGTTAGAGATATGGCTGTCCATTCAGATAACAATGAATCATTGAATTGGCACAGCACAATAATTTAAATATAAATACCTTGAAATAGAAATAGCGCGTATATAGTATACAGGCAAAGAGACAATAACAATCCCACTGGTTTTTGTGCACGAAGCTCGTAAAAAAACCGGCAAGAATAAATACCATTAAAATACATGGTGAATCGCATTCGTGTGACATTCAAAACAATAGTTGTTCGCAGAAATTCCCAAAAGCGTTATCAGCCTAAAGCTTAAAGAATTTTCTGTATTGCTTATCTACATATTCAAGTCATCTCTTGCGTTATATTTCCTCAGAATGATAGACTACCAAGAAATGAAATAAACGATCACTGAAAGTTGAGAGAGATTGGCTGTGATAACAATGAGAATTACTACAATCTTCGAAAAGATTTTATATATTTGCCTGAAGCTTGTGAATTTACTATGCAGAGTAATGGTTGTACCCTTTGGCCTCACCCGGCCCTCTCAGGTTGAAGTTTTCAATAGTTGAGTATAATCAATACTTACGCTAATTTTCATAGGTAGGGAGAAAAGTTGAGGAAGATTGTTGGATACAAAGATTTTCATTTAGGTAGGTGTAGTAAAATAATGTTAGAATTCTGGAACATTAGACACAATAGCCAAAGACAAATTATTGATCCGAGTGAGTTTAAGTAGATGTAACGTAATTATTTACTAGTTCAGGAGCTGACATCACTGTTGTAATGATAAAGGACAGGAGAAAATAGCTTGGTGTTGAGCTGGAAATTGTAGTAGTCTGTCACTGAGCGAATGTTCATTATCAGTTTTGTTTTGATATAGTCTGGAATTCGAAGTGGAAGTATCATTGCCCTCATAACTCTGAGCTATCTGAGTTAGCCTACGGTGAATTTGCGTCTTGTATAGATTCGTTCCGCAGTGGTTTAGGGTTAACATACCTTTTGAAAGCTCAGATCGCCAGCTGATATGTGTAGTTATCTGAAGAGATAATCGGAGTAGGTATGGTATGGATTTAGATACATATTATTTACAAGTAGGTTGGGTTGTTTAAGTATGCTTTCTTGTGATTCATGACGTTCGAACAAGAGAATGTTGTCATGTTAACATTGAAGAGGATATTTTCAATATCTATGGAAAAGTGTTGATGTTTAAAGTTGTGCGTGGATAAGATCTGAAAACAGTTATAGAAATGCTGTATAATGTAATATCTAAATCGGACTACTTGTGGTTAGAAATGGCTGCAAATATGCTATTTATATGCTATTTATGTACAGAGTAAAGATAGTGGGTAAGATAAATGAGCCTTCAAGAGGATACACATCAAAACACAGGAGCAATATAGTAATCTCAAAATATACTGATTCTCCTTAAATTATAGAGCTGTAGACCAACAGTGATAGCAAAAATAGCAACAATAAATCAATCCATTTCTATATTTTTTAACGAAGTATCTCTTCTGAAGAAATCAGCAAAAGTCATCAACACTAGAATTATTTTCTGTTTTTCTTCTCTGTCCTAGCATTTGCCCTGCTTTTAGCGCCAGTTCCGCGTACGAACAGCAAAGTCAATGACCGAGAGGTAATGTCATTAGCCTTGTAAAGCTAATCATGTTAGTACTAATAAAATCACTAATACATGTAACACAATATCAACAAAAATATTAATATCAGGATGCACGACCATAGAATCAAATGTAACAGCTGATATATTAGTGCTATCAGCTGATACAAATGCTGACAGAACGAAACGCATATTATCTATAAATATAAAAACCAATGTACAAATTCAAAGCTTGCCAATTGTACAGCTGAATTAGTTAACATTCTAATAACATTAGTACTTAATACCACTACTAAAGGGGAAAATTATCAAATTATAACAGACAAGAACGAAACTCAAGAGAATATTAAAAAACAGGAAACTATAAAAACATCATATCTCAACATTAGTACTGCAACATTAAATTCCTGCTTTAGGGATATATCGGCACTGAGAAACACCTTAAAAGATGGCCAAGAACGAAGTCATTAAGAAGTGGATGATAGGTGAAAAATTGTTTGTTTCTGAATGGATTTAACTAAAAAGTTCATACGTTTGGTTTTTGCTACTCTTAACAATTTCGAATTATCAAGTTACTAGCAGTATTGCCCGGCGTTGCTCGGGTTTGTAAGGGAAATAACTATACAGCATTTTTAGAGAGTTATAGCCAAAATATAGCAAAAAAATGCATTAAAAATGGAAAAAATATGATGGTAAATTTTTTTTTAAATCGTTGACTCATCGTAGACATTTTTAGAGAGTTACTTCCCTTTAAAAAAAATATGCATGAAAATGGAAAAAAATTATGGTAAATTATTTTTTAAATCGTAGACTCATCGTAGACGCGCGCTAATACCCAGAAGGGCTTGATATGAATCACGACTATAAGATACCCGGTTTTGGTTAAACTGTACCGCAAAATGTGGGAGTAGTTAGGAATCTAAATCTTAGGAGACAGACACTCACACAACTACAGTTTTATATATATAGATTACATACCGAACGAATATTGATATCCAGTAACGTGAAAATATTGCAAATACCCTCTGAAAACAAGGTCAAATTAGACAACGAGAAAGAACATCGGTTGTGATCTTCAAACAAACTCTTGCTTACCCAAGGACAACATATAACTCTTTTATCAGATAAGAAATTTCAAATGTGTAATAAACACCATCATTGCTTAATGTCTTTCTTCAATGAAATGCCAAATCGGGTAACTAGAAGAACGTAAAGCTTGCACAAAGGAGATTAGAAACAAAAATTAAAATCTTCAAATCATATACACAATAATAACTTTAGGACTTTAAAATAACTGTCAAAAGTGTGTGCGAGAAAATTGTTTACAACGGAATAAAAATATATCGTTCAGAAATTCTCCATATTTTAAAGCTGACAAAACCTGTAGAGTTTTCCCCAAAAGAATAAAGTCAAGGATCAAAAGAGTACAATTAGATTCACTGTCTTTTGACTTCTCCAAAACACTAGACAATTCAAGCTATCAAACTATCATCGTAAATTAGAATGTAAACCTATAATATATACCGAAATCCAAGAAAGTGAAAAATTATTCGCTTTGACTCATATAATACGATAAAAGTAAAAAGAAACTATCTTTGCATTGTCATTTGGAATCAATTTCAAATGAAAATTAAACTTTTCCATGTTCAACACAACAACGATGCTATATATAATTGCTATATGAAAAAGTGTACAATATCAAAACAACTACCAGTTAAATTAGTTAAATGAAGTAAATATACGAATCGCTGGAGTGTCCTATTACCTTAACGCCACCAAAAACATTAATAGCTTCATTAGTAAAATAACTTATGTTGCTTGTTCAATTATTTTTCATGCGTTCGGCGAATATTTTTAAACGGGGTTTAATCAGCACCGTTAATTAGCTTCAACGCCAGAAAACATTATTAAAATCTTCAACTTCTTTCGTTATTTGTTCCCCTCGTCTTTCTGAAAATTTTTGCTGGATAAATTTTAGAACAAAAATGGAACAGAACTACAAACCTATCAAGTAATAATAATAATAATAATAATAATAATAATAATAATAATAATAATAATAATAATAATGATAATAATAATAATAATAATAATAATAATAATAATAATAATAATAAATGCCCTGATGCAGTACCTGACATTGGCTCTCATAGCTCCTGATCTTAACTGATTGGAAGTGTTATCATGTACATTGCTTTGCCTTGGTATAAAAGATGGGCAAATATTCTGCTCAATACCACAGATTTGCTTGTCAGTTGTTTGACCTTAATCAGTTGACCATGTCCCTTAGTGGCTGACGATATATGCATCTCTGATCCCAAGCAGAAGTAATGGGGGAGCATCATAGCCGTGTGTTGAAAGGAATTCTTGGAGGTTTGGATAATTCACCTCTGGAAAGATGAGTGTTTCGTTCGCCATCCTTAAACAATCCTTATTGAGGGATGGGCTACTCGACCAGAAGAAAATTCTATCTGGACCCCACCTGCAAGGTCATGCGCTGTTTATCTTGATATGAGATCACCATGTCGTGCACATATGGTTGTGATGCATGTGACTGGTGTACCCTTATCAGACGGGTAATCATGATGGATATACTGGGCTTCGTATATTTTACCCCAGTGTCACTTTGATGGCATGCATTGCTCTCTCACTCAATAATAATAATAATAATAATAATAATAATAATAATAATAATAATAATAATAATAATAATAATAATAATAATAATAATAATAATAATAATAATAATAATAATAATAATAGTAATAATAATAATAATAATTCTTTCTAATTTGGGCAGAAGGCCAGCAAATTTAGAAAACAGGTTAATCGATGTCATTGATCCACTGCTTAACTGGTAGTAATTTTATTGTATGCAAGACTAAGTTGACCTCGGTAGAACTAGAACTCAGAAAGTAAAGAGCTGGAAGAAACATTGCTGTGGATATTGCCCCACGCTCTAATGATTTTGCCTGTTTGGATAACAGGAAGGACTCGTTAGCACAAATGCAAATTTATAAATTCTGTGATTTAGAAAAATTTGAGAGGAAATTAAACAAAATTTTGAACATGTAAATTAAAGATATGTTGCAAAAAGGAAAAAAAAATATCATTGAACATAAAATATAGAGTCCTATTTAAACATGCGAAGAGGACATTAGATATAATTAGAGAGCAAATAAATGAAGTAGTTATTACGATTTAAAGCCAAGCTGCAGCGCATATGGCAACCATCGTGTCAAAATAAATGGAAAAACTAGAAAGCCTAAAACAGATCCTGTATAACAGTAAACGATTTAGCAGGAGATAAATCTCAAGAGAAAATATACAGCTAGATGTGAAATCCAAAATTAGACAGAAAAATTTATCTCACTAAAAAGCAAAGCTATTGATAATTCAAAACTCAAAACATTCTTACATTAAGAAATATTAATGCAACAAGTGAATGTTAAAGCGTAGACGATACGCATATATCATGAATAAATTAAACGTGATTTCGAAAAGGAAAAAAGAGACCTTTACATGAAACTAAATAACAAATCAATACATAAAGAAAACGTGTGAATTTTCTTGGTTTTTACATAATATTTTGGAGATTTGAAATTTGAACTTTAAAATCGAAAAACAAGAAAGAAGAATCATATCAAGAAAGGAGAATTCATATATTCATTTTGTGTCGTATATATAATTCCTAAATATGTTAAATGAACATAGATCATCTAGTTTCATGATCCCAAGTTGCGTTACATTGATAAGCTCCGATAAGAGCGAAATAACGTTATCTGCAACTACTAGGACATCCAAAACGAGAAAAAAAAAAGAATTATATGAAAACATTCCTCCATATGTTCTCTCACTCATAAGAAAAAGACCGCATAATAATAAAGCGAAAAAAGCGGTTCTCTCCTACGGAGGGATGTTTCTCTCTCCCTACTCTTTCTTAACAAACTCTCTCCGCTTCTTACCGTAAAAACAACCGTAGATAGCAGCACCAACAGTCGCCAGTCAAATTTCACCCACCCACATATACACATGTATATATGTGTATATATATATATATTATATATATATATATATATATAATATATATATATATATATATATATATATATATACACACACAAACACACACACATATATATATATATATATATATATATATATATATATATATATATATATTAAGGAGCATGGGTTACGACTACAAGCCCCTCCCCCCCAACTGATACGATCAACAGAACAACTTGCTCGTGAAATTAACGTGCAAATGGCTGAGCATTCCACAGACACATGTATCCTTAATGAAGTTCTCAGGGAGATTCAGCGTGACGTAAAAGTGTGACAAGGTCGGCTCTTTGAAATACAGGTACTACTCATTTTTGCCAGTTTAGTGGACTGGAGCAACGTGAAATAAAGTATCTTGCTCAAGGACACAACGCGCCGTGGGGGAATTGAACTTACGGCCTTACGATCATAAGCCGAATGCCCTAACGACTAAGCCACGCGTTTCCCTATATTTCATTCCGTAACGGCCACCTCTGATGAGCGTAGGGTTACATAATCGGACTGTTGCCTAACGCTCCGATGAATCCCCAGCGCGAAACTAATTGATACGATTGGCCACATAGATATATATATTTGAGAGAGGGAGGAGAGGGACATAAAGAAGAAGAACAACAATATTCATAATTGCCAATTGCTACGATATAGATGATAAATGTCACCAATGGAGTGCATTTACTGATACCCCACTCCATCAAGATGCCCCATTTTAGCACTTGCAAAATGTACTTCGAAAAACAAAATGTAACGAAGCTACTCTACATACACTTATTCACCAAACTTCAAGTGCTAGAAACAGAATATAAGAAAAATGGCAAATACATTGTAAAATGACAAATCGAAAAAAATCTATGAACTTTAACATAGGTGCGGGCGTGACTATGTGGTAAGAAGTTTGTTTCCCGACCACATAATTCAGGGTTCAGTCTCACGACGTGGCAAGTACCTTCAACTATACCTTCGGGCCAACCAAAGCCTTATGAGAGAATTTGGTTGACTGAAACTGGAAGAAGCCCATCGTATATTCGTATATGTGTGTGTGTGTGTGTGGATATCCCCACCACCGCTTAACAACCGGTGTTATTGTGTTTACGTCCCCATAATTTAGCGGTTAGGCTAAAGAAACCGATAGAATAAATATCAGGCTTTAAAAATGAGGTACTAGGGTAGATTCATTCGACTACAAATTCTTGAAGGTAGTGTCCCCAGCATGACCGCCGTCTGAGGACTGAAACATGTGTAAAAGATAGGCAAACCACCAAATCTCAAATAATAGGCATTCTCCATGTCAAAATTTACAATACAAAAAGGTGCAGAATCTATCTGAAAAGTTAAAGAATTTATGTAGTATACTGTTTGAGATTGGCAGTCCAGGAGTGGCAGACAACAATTTCTTCAAGGAAATATCAATACTGGTAACAATATTTATCGTTAGAATATTCTTTTCTAACAAACTACTAGTTAACGTTGATCATGCTTTTTTATAAGGAATATACTTCTATGCGTGATTAACATTATTGCTAATAATTAACATTTTTGACAACATTAAACATTTTAGTTAAATAACAGCACTTTCATTGATTAAGAAGTCATGCATGTTCTCTTAAATATTCTCTTAACTATTGTTCCGAGACAGTGAGCTTTTGATGTGGTCATCAAATTACGAATAATAATTAATAGCAGAAACAAGAACACCGGCGATGTCAACAACAATAACAACGACGACAACGAAGACGACGATGATTACGATGATGGTGATGATGATGATGATGATGATGATGATGATGATGATGATTGTTTCGAATTTAGGCACAAGGCCAGCAATTTTAAGAATAGATAATTACTCGATACGATTGACTCTCAGTTCTTAACTGCTACTCCAATTCAATGACGCAGGAGGGACGAAAGGCAAGGATGACTTCAGCGGAATTTGATTTCAGAATGTTAAAAAAAATTGGAACAAATACCGCAAGAAATTTTGTCCAATGCTTTAGCGATTTTGCCAGCTCACCGACTGCACACGTATCAACTGGTGGGAGGGAATTGGTGTGAAAACAGAAGCGCCACACAACAAAATATTCAATCGTAAATCGAAGGACATAGATAATGCTATGTCAACGCAAACGCAAATAACTCATATACATTGATGTATCAATACCAACAGATGACAACGTTTCTCCAAAAGAAATGGAGAATCTTTCAAAATACAAAGACCTGAAAATAGAGGTAAATCGAATGTGGAGTCTAAAAACAGAAACAATTCCTATCATAGTGGGCGCATTAGGTATGATAAAAACATATTCAGACAAATACATAACAGAAGCACCAGGACTAACAAATATATATAACATACAGAAAATAGCACTACTAGACACTGCATACATCCTGCGTAAAATACTTTCAATACAGTAACTATAAGAGCATCACAATAAAATACAGCATATACCCAAGTCACACAGAGCTGCGAACGGTAGTGCAGTGAAGGCATGGTAATAAAAATATGATTACTGAATAATAATAATAATAATAATAATAATAATAATAATAATAATAATAATAATAATAATAATAATAATAATAATGAATATGTGGAGATGAACAAGAAACAATAAATTATATTATCTCTAGCTGCCCAGTCCTGGCTAAGAAGGAATATATTCACAGACATGACAGAGTTGGAACCTACATACATTGGAAGCTATGCCAACATTATGGAATAACAACAGAAAAAAGATGGTATAGGCACACACCAGAAAAGGTCACAGAAAACGAGAAAGCAACCATACTCTGGGATATGCCGATACACACAGACAGAGAAATTAAGACCAACAGACCAGATATAGTTGTCAGAGACCATGAAGAAAAAAAATGCTTTCTAATTGATGTATCAATACCGGCTGATGACAACGTGTCTCTAAAAGAAATGGAGAAACTCTCAAAATACAAAGACCTGGAAATAGAGGTAACTAGAATGTGGAATCTGAAAACAGAAACAATTCCTATCATAGTAGGTGCATTAGGCATGATAAAAGAATATTCAGACAAATACATAACAAAAACACCAGGACTTACAAACACATATAACATACAGAAAATTGCACTACTAGGCACTGCACACATCCTACGCAGAACACTTTCCATACAATAACCATCAGAGCATCACAACAAATCACAGCACATACCCAAGGCACACAGAGCTGCGCTCGGTAGTGAAGTGAAAGCACGCTATAAAAATAAAACTACTGAATAATAATAATAATAATAATAATAATAATAATAATAATAATAATAATAATAATTATAATAATAATAATAATCCACTCACATATGAGTATCAAAACACAGGCAAGAAACATGGGAAACAAATATTGAGGAAAAGATAAGAAAAATGGTATCTCAATCCTTTGTGAAATCAATAACGAAATAACACAACTAAAAAGGGGAATTGGATCAAATACATTACAAATATAGCCAAAAGAAAAGTTCCGCTTAAAATAAAAGAACTCATAAAACAAAAGATCCTTGCTTAATCGCAAATAATCCACCGGTGTAAAAAGAAAAAAAGGACAATTCTGTGAGCAAAATAAACATTCCCACTACAAATTGAAACGATTCCATAAAAAAAAACTTGCTAAAAAATAAAACAGATATCAATGCACAGAAAAACAGCGATCAAAACTATTGAGAAGAGTACATCTTAGGAAGAAAGAATCTCCACGAAGAAGAGCAGTCAAGACAACGGAAACAGAAATCGTGAGCATCCATAACAAATTAAAGGGTAATTTAGATAGTGCAAAAACAAACGACTAGAAGGGATCTTGATATGACAAAAGCCCGTTTCTGGTTTAAATATTTAATAGAGACGTATACGTTCCTGGAAGAGAAGTTTGAGATGTTAACGGATCCAGAAACAACTGACTGGCTCACTGAAGAGTAAAACCAACTTACGCCTGGAATCTACAGAAACCAAAGATAAAAAAAAAATTAATAGCTACAGAAATGTCTTCCTATATACTACAAAACCTTAACTCTAATAATATGGCAGAGAGTGATCATCTAGAAGAAAATAACCTGTTTCCAGAAGAGCTGAAGAGATGATGCAAAGACTCACCGGGCTGTAAACTCAATTACTGATCAATAAAGCTATAACTGAAGATTGACGAAAGAAAACAAAGGATTGGAGCATGACATGGGTTGATAACCGGAAAATATGTCATGAGCAAATGGGATACGTTTTTGCATTTTCTATCAAATAATGAAATTGTAAATACTAAACAAATCGCTATTAGAAGGGGAGTAGTCAAGGGGACACTCACTGTCCACTTTTTTCTGTCTTGCATTGACAATTTTACCGACATGCTAAACAGAACTGGATGTGAATACAAATGCTATAGCACGGCAATTAACAATCTTTATGAATATGGTTAATTTCATGTTGTATGCTGCAGATAATGTACAACTGGAAACCTTATTGCAGAAAGTATACGGATTTATCAACAAACATATGTCTGTCCGTGTGTGTGTGTGTGTGATTTGACTTAGAAAAATACGTTAAAGATAAAACTAAGAAGACTAATATCATACTTTATAAAAATAAACTGAGATAAAAGAATTAGACAAAATGCAGACAGAAATACTTAAGTGTCAGTGAACTCGACAGTATACAAGACACACAAGTTAAAGAAAGATTACTAAATGCAAGAAATATGGTAGTAGGAATCAATACTCTAGTCATCCCAGTAAAAAGTTACACTTTTAAATTCTTGCCGGAATTTAAAATTATCTATCTAGACTAGGCAGGAAAACAAGGGAAATAACGATGACATTTAACATAAAGACTAAAGACTGACACTGAATTACTATGTCTATGTATATATATAAATTTCATATATATATATATATATATACACACACATACATACATTGGCCTGCTCACTTAGCCAGCGGGGTGGCGTCATTCGAAGGCTAAAACAATGCGAAGCGCATTGTGACCAGCGATGTGTAGCAACATCTGATGGTCTGGTCGGTCACGTGATCACGTGATATACATACATATCAATATCAATATATATATATATATATATATATAAGGAATCCAACTATTGAGGTAGGTTAAAAGGTTTGCAATATTTGATATGTACTAGTTTGCGTGGTGCATGTCATATGACCGCAGCAGTTCAAGCCGTGCGAGTTACCCGCTACGGTTGGTAGTATCGTGGTAGTTGGTGGACTGGTAGGTTGTGCATTGCTTCATTCTGTGTATGATTTGAAGGCCGCACACATAAACGTGCAACGTAGTCGAATTCAGAAACTCATGCTTTATGCGTTCGAACTTGGCCATAACGCCGCCATAGCAGCCAAAAACACTTATTGTGCAAAAGATAAAGTTAATCACTGTACAGTAACGAGATGATTCTAGGTCTTTCGTTCGGGTTGCAAGAACCTCGACGATCTGTGGATTCCGAGGCCATTTTCCGAACCATAGAAGCAGATTCGATCACGGCATCACACTGATGTATGCCATTGTGTGGGGAAAATACTTAGTTAATAGAAAGTGAGTTCCTTTGCAGCAAGGCAACGTATATGAAAACCGCTCATACGGCAAGATCTTTAAGGAACTGAACCGACGCCACACTCAAGCATATAGGCCACGCCTAGCTCCTCGGATTATTGCTTGCCCCGATCCATGTCTTATCTCTTGCGCACGTGACGTTTCATCAACCAAAAAGAGACCGAAGCTTCAGTGATAGATTTCTTCGCCTCAAAGAACAAGACCTGGGATCAAAGAACTAGCAGAATGATAGCTGCTGGAGGTGCAACTCGATAGCATCTACTTTGAATGTTAGGATGTATTTGCAATGGGAAATGTAAAACAGTTAAAATCTAACCTAAAATTGGGACCGCATAATGCCACAATGACAAAAAATTCCCATTATTGCCAATATTGAAGGGGGAATGAAAAAAGTAGAAGTAGACAAAGAAAAACCCAACACTGGATATGATGTACGTGACTCAAATCAGAAACTGAAGTTTCTTTGATTACGATATACTGGAACAAACCTCTTCATCAGAAACTACTAAAAACATATAATGAGGCAGAAGTCTCCAAGAACAGTAAAACAACCATACTTTGAAATATGCCAATAAACAGAAACACAGAAATGAAGGTTAATCGATCAGGAGGGGGTGGAGGGGTGAAGGAGGAAGATGAGGAGGTGGGGTGGAGGAGGAGGAGGAGAAGAAGAAGAAGAAGAAGAAGAAGAAGAAGAAGAGGAAGAAGAAGAAGAAGAAGAAGAAGAAGAAGAAGAAGAAGAAGAAGAAGAAGAAGAAGAAGAAGAAGAAATCCACAAATACAGTACGCTGATTTACTACAGCAATTGATAAAGATTAGCCTTTAACTGCGTACTGCGGCACCCCACCGAAGACAAAGAAATTAATAATGACCACTAATATAATGTTGGATTCTAAAACGGGAATTAAGCCAAACCAAAACTTACAAATATTTAGCTATCAATAAACTCGACAGCATAAAGCGCGCACGAAAGAAATGGTTAGGAAGGAATGTTAAAGATGTGTTTCATTACTAATAAAAGAAAAAAACAGATTTCTACATAAAAACTATGATAATAACCAATATAAGTTATTGCTGTATTTTTCCCAACATACCACAGAATTTTATACACAAGAATATGCAAAAAAAAAGAACAAGAAATATAACGGCTGCATTTAGAACATATCAGCTTAAAATATGACATGGAAATATTATATTTACCAGAAATACAGGGAGGAAGGGACTTTATCCAAGTAGAAAGCCAAATTGTGTTATAGCTAAAATATCTCATGGAGAATTAATACAAATAGCTATAAAACATATACACAATAATCTGATTTATATCTTTAAGTATGCTAGCGTGCATTATACAGAGATTGAATTGAGAGTCGGTTGTGAGGTGAAACAAGATACTATACTAGACGTGAAAAAGCTGAAAGCAAATCTAAAAAATTGTTAACTGAAGGATATAGTCTAGCGAGTTGGAGGAGTAGTGTCGAGGGAAACCATCCTTGATATCGGTGGAATTGGAATTTTGTTATTCCCATCCCGCCAAAATTAGATTGAAATATACTACAAAAAATTGAAAGATAGGGGAGATATATTTACTTAGCAAAATAGAAAAAGAAAGATTAACGTGAAAAACAAAAACGTCCCCAAACAACAAAATAATCACTGTAGAAGCAAGAAAAAGGTTTAAACAAACGATAGCAAAAGTATACAAATAAGTCACCTCGGAAAATGTGAACGCTTCTGGCAGAACAAAAATACCGTAATCAAAGAACAGATTAAAAGGTTTTTAGTGATACTACCAAAACCGAATAATCATAGAATTTGAGACGTATTAAGATCAACAAAAATTGAAACTCACTAAGTATGCATATGGAACAAAAACTTTCTGCACAAAATGTACTGTAGATGAGAAAAGAAGTGGTGAAATATACAAGAGCATCGTAAAGCAAGGCTCAAAACAGCAGGCAAGAAATTCACCAACACATTTAGAAATGAAGAACACCTGGAACAGAAAAGGTTCTCAGCTTCTGATTGAAACACCTGACCAGTGCTCACGTGTATGGTCATAGCATTCAATGATGTGTTAAGTAGAACAAAATCAAAACATAAGGGCGGAAATATTCATTCCTCAATATTAGAGACACCTAAAACTAAAGTACTATAACTTGCTTAGTAACGATATACAAAGCACTTGCAGACATACTATACAAAAGTTTTGTTATTCACAAGGAGAGCAATAAGATATTGCCAGCGGAACACAAAGAATGCCAGGAAGGAATTCATGGTTGTTATTAAAGACAGCAAAAAGAAAACAAGCCTTAGCATGCCATAAATAATGCATTACTGAAAAGTACTTAACAGTATATCATACTCTTCGGTACTTGAGAATCTCTATAACTATCAAGCAACCCTAATACAAACAAAATGCATCATCCAAGCCATGCCAAACTAGAAATGAAAGCATTAAATGAAACAGAGAATTAGACCAGAATCCCAAGTACAAATACATAGGACTAGATTAAATGCAACGCACAGAAATGGCGAAGAAAATTTAAGAGTACGAATGAAATAATAAAATACTAGATATAAATACACTATTTCTCCCCTACCAAGTAACGTGTCATATAACCTAAGCATTAATCACAATAGATGATACTATATCTTTAAAAGAAATAGATTATCCAAATATAAATATCTGAAAACTGTGATATATAAAATCTCGTGATAGAAAAAAGCAGAAATAAACCCTATAAATTAATAGGAATACACATTAAAATGGATAACCCAATCTCTGAGATTTAGAAATATATAAATATAGAAAATAGTCCTATTAGGCACTGTAAACTTATTATCCTCGAAGCGAGACCAAAACTAAACGTATCAAAGACTAAGCGTATCAATGACTCGTAGATCGCCAAGCTAGTCGTTCAGAGAAACCATGCAATAAAAATATGACGCTGAAAAATGATAATTTGTATCGTTGGTACAATAATTTTTTAAACTGATTCAGCTTGTCCCGGAAGGGGTTACAACAAATGTGCCCTAGCAAAGCTTAAAATCAGGACATAAAAGAATAACAAAACTAGTTTTAAAATGATTATCAAAATTTACCAGAAGCTTGCCAGGTAGTTGATTTGTGCGTTTGACGTAATTTCGTCTGCTCCATAGAAAATCGTGTACAAATGACACATTACTTAACCATATCGATGCTACAACCAATTTTGAATACAAAACCTCATCAAATTAAATCTTACTTTTAAAACCACCATGTAATAAAAAGACCTATACTTGGCTCAATGTTTTCCTTTTCAGTGTGAAACTTAAGTTTTAAAAGCGATGATATCATGCGATCTAATAGCAACACAATGTTGCTTTTTGCCTTAGAGAGAGAAAGAGAGAGAGAGAGCATGATCTCCAGGACTACAGTTACCTTTATCTATATCCTTACAAGTTTAGCTTTGCCTCATAAAAATTCAAGCTGAATCACACATACATCCTTTGTATTCCAATATTGACAACAATAGTTTTGTGGAAGATACATTTTCACAATCGCATTAGTTTTATTTTGAATGGGGTATTAAAAATACGCCTGGATATTCACTCATATGTATTATCATCTCTTCAAATGCAACACAAAGACATTAATATCTCGAGAAGTGGCACAACAAAGTGATCCATTAGATCCATTACATTTTCACTTGGCTATTCAGCCTATTATCTATAACTTGAAACACAGGCTGAACGTTTGATATTTGCACGATGTAACTGCCAGGGACAGCGTTGACTCAGACATGGAAGTCTTTCAGTTTTAACAGAAGAATGGAAAAGAATAGGCTTTGAAATAAATCAATCTGAATGTAAAGTTTTTGGTAAATTCGAATAAACTGTCCTCGAATATAAAAATCACTAAACGCAACAGTCTCTATCAGAATAAACATTAGCTTTGCAAGTTAACAAATACAATGGATTTTCTATTCTTTCTAAATACTTTGTTTTTCCTAAACGCATAGATATTTATACACACTGTAAGACATCCCCTCTGCTTATTTTTCGGGGACTAATATATATCCTTAAAACGTCGCACATGGACAATGAAATCGTGGTATAGTTGACAAGATAATAATTGACTTCAAATTTTGGCACAAGGTCAGCAGCTTTCAATTATTACTTATTTTATCGAACCCCGAAACGATGAAAGACATAGCCGACCTCGGCAAAATTTGAACTCAGAACGTAAAGAAAAGCCGCTGAGAATTTCGCCCGAAGTGCAAACAATTCTGCCAGCTCGCCGCTTTAATTGATGACATAATAACTGACGAGAACTTCCGGTAAATGTTTTAGTGCAAAATACACATACAGGTGACTCTCGCACATACAATATGCTCGACTGAAACTTTTCCTTTAACCTCAAGTGTATTTATGAATATACTGTATGCATGAGTGTGTGTGTGTGTGTGTGTGTGTGTGTGTGTGTGTGTGTGTGTGTGTGTGGTGTGTGTGTGTGTGTGTGTGTGCGTGTGTGTGCGTGCGTGCATTCGCTCGTGTATAGGTACAACTTTCAGTGTGTCTGTGTATCGCTTCATTGCATAGTCTGTAAATGAATATATTGTCAGATCAGAGACTTGACAACCAGTGAGCTACTGATCTGTAAGCCAGCGTTATCTTTGCATATCCAGAACGTCGAACACGAGACCGGTGACTCACAAAGGCTGATTGCGGAAACGGGTGTGTGATCTTTTTAGATAAACTGCAGGATGAACAAAAACACCTACAATGATTGGGTGGACTCACGAAAGCTTGCGGCTAAACGATAGTCTCTACTCTTGCATATACGGGCGTCAGCTGGAAGGTTCATAGGCTGGCCAATATACTTACATAGAATGTAACCAAATAAGATGTATTTTTCAACGTAATCCCCATTGCGATCCACACACTTCTTCCATCAGTGCTGCAGTGCTTGGATCCCATTGGTGAAGAAGCTTTCATCTTGTTGGTTAAAAAGTCAACAGCAGATATGATGTCATCATGACTGCGATACTGTTTTTCAGCCATGTGTATTTTCATGTTAGGGAACAGATGATAGTCAGATGGGGCTAAATCAGGAGGCTGCTCAACTAGTTCAAAGCCAGAGGTCACGCACAGCAGCCTTTAAAACCAAGGACTTGTGTGCTGGAGCATTGTCCTGATGAATCAAGTCGTCCACTTTCGTAACTGCCTCAGCAATTTGGCATAATTCTCTTCGTTGATGGTGTGACCCTTTTGAAGATAGTCAATAAGCGCAATGCCTTTTGCATCCCAAGAAACTAGGGCCATCGACTTCCCTGCAGATGAAACGACCTTATTAGGACCAGTTGAGGAACGGTGTTTCCACTGCACGGAGTGTCTCACTGTCCCTGGCTCAAAGTAATGAACCCAACACTTATCCTGGATTAAGAAACTTCAAGGAAACCAGCTGGATCTACCTCAAACATTGTCATATTTTCCTGTGATGTAATTATCCTGGTGCGCTTATGATTAAGTATCAAGTAGCGTGCATCCACCGATCAGAAACTTTTGTTATGCCAAGTTCATTGCGCAGAATATTTTCAACTCTTTCACGGGATATGCTAATAGCATTGGCTATTTGATATATAGCCAACCGCCTGTCATCCATCAGCGTGTGGTTTTCCTCGGTGTTGCAGATTCAGAACGTTCAGACCTTAAACCAACTTCAAAACTCTCTGACTTCTGAATTCGTCTACCCCCTTTTGAACTGTTTACAAAGCTAGAGCATCATCCCCTAGAGAGTAATTTTGTCAGCCTTAATGCTTTTTTTTTTCTTTTGAGGGGTGCTAAACCTTTTTACTGCAGGTAATTGATAACACTACAATACCAAATTTTGTCCATTTGCAAGTAAGGTTGGTACTAGTTAGTTTTGAAATCATTGAACAATCAGATGCCAGTTTACGTGGAAAGAAACACTTCAGTTATCAATAAGGAGAGTTGAAATTAATACATACAAGATTTCACAGCTCAAACATAATTTTTTCATAGTGAACCTATGAACTTTTCAGCTCACCCTCGTATACACATTTCTCTTTCGCTCTTTCTATCTCCCTCTCTTTCTCTCTCTCTCTCTCTCTCTCTCTCTTCCTTTCTCCTTCCGTTTCTCTCTAAGGGTGTTGAAAGGTAATCTTGTAATTGTTTTTCTTTTTTTCATTATCCCTTGTTGTTAGTGTAATGGCGTCAAACGCTTAAAACGCACATTCATGTCGCATAAACATTTGTCAAAATAAGATTTTATACGCTGATATTTAATGCGCATTTTTTCCAGCGAAAATCATATTTTCAACTTCAGGGAGTTACAAACACATGCCGAACCTTACGTTTGCATTTATGACAATGAAATATTGCCACATCGCAATTTTGTGATTCACGAGGGCACACAGAACAAATAGTTTAGTAGTCACGATTCTTCGGTCAACACCGAAACTGCCTCTTTACCAAAGAGTCAGCAGCATTTGGGAGGTGGGTTTGACAAACTACTGTGAGTCTTCGTCATCCTGAGAGCGCATGACAGGGAGGCATTATATATCTTTTATCTTTTAATTTTTACTTATTTCAGTTATTTGACTGCAGCTATGCTGGGTCACCGCCTTGAAGAGTTTTAGTCGAACGAATCAACCCAGAATTTTTTTTAAGCCTAGTACATATTTTATAGGGCTCTTTTGCTGAATTACTAAGTTAAGGGGATGTAAACTCATCAACACCGGTTTTCAAGAGGTTGTGGAGGACAAGCACACACACACACACACACATAGATATATACGTTTCCTCGGTGTTGCAGATTCAGGACGTTCGAACTTTAAACCAACTAAATTCATCTTCCCATTTTTGAACTGTTTACAAATCTGGAGAATCATCACCTAGAGAGCAATCTTGTCAGCATGAATGGTTTTTTGGGGGGTTGGGGTACTAAACCCTTTTACTGCAGGTAATTAATAACACTACAAGGCTACTTTCAGTTTCCGTCTACCAGATCCACTCTTTCAGGTTACTTTCAGTTTCCGTCTACCAAATCCACTCACAAATCTTTGGTCGGCCCGTGATGCCATATAGTGGGACTGAACTCGGAACCATGTGATTAGGAAGCAAGCTTCTTACCACACAACCACGCCTGCACGAACTTTGAAAAGAATAAGAAAGAGAACGCAAAATGTGATCATGCTCGATAATGTGAGTCAACCGCCATTATTAATGCTTGTATGTATATATAGTTACCAACCTGGAAGGTGCGCGATAGCGTGGGTAGGCTTATATATTATATTTGCGTATGTATGTGTGTATGTGTTGTAATAAACCATGCATTATCAAACAACTTGCATGTTAATATATGGGTGTATATATATTTGGGTGCAAGTATGTATGTATTTATGTACAGTTCAACGTTCCCTAGATTAGATGCACACAAATTCGTTGACTATTGTACATGCTTCAGTTTCCTGCTGGTTTTTTATATTTCGATCTCATTCTCTCTCTTTTTCTATTTTGTCTATCTTTCCCATCTTCGCTAGTTTACTCTACCTTTCATCCCGGTTCTACCTTTCACCTCCCTCATTGCTAATACTTTCATGTTGATGTATAATAATACTTGTTTATGTATAATGTTACCTTAGTGTGTATGTTTGTGAGTGTGCATGTATGTGTAGTGTTTGTATAGAAAATAGCTATTCTTTTGCACATATATATTGAATTGTTTTCATATTTTTACATGAGCTGCAGTTTGTCTGGAACAGTGAGCTTGCTAAACAAAACCGGAATCATTTCTAGATCACTATAATTCTATTTTCAGAATTAAATCATACATACGAAGGTCGATGACTCTGTAGTAGAAAAATCCCATGTGATACTTGGACACATTTAAATGTTCTAGATATTCGTAGATATTGAAATGGTAGATGTCACATTTATGTCATCGTCACAGAGTGATTTATTTTCGCCTGTGAGAAGTCTATGTTTATACTGCCTCTGTGTCTTTTTTCTTTTACATTTTCGCAGTGTGACATGTTCATTGTATTGTTCCAGCATGAATCATATATTTTTGTGGAATTGAAAATTATATTATTTACGTTATTTACATTTGACAGATACTTGTCATCTTGTTTGTTGTTAACACAACGTTTCTACTGATATACCCTCCAGCCTTCATCATGTGTCTTGGGAAAATTTCGAACCTGGGTTCTCATTCCTAAGGTATTTTTCGATAGTAACAACAAGTGCATTAAAATCAGAACTTACTATTTTGAAGAAGATTAATTTTTTGCGCTTCTTTGAAATTAAGAAATGTCTCTACTGAAAAACTTCTGGAATGTGCCCTATATAAAGCGAAAATTCAATTGCAGTTTTTTAAAAGGTATATTTATATAAATTACAAGATGTTCACAAGTTATTGATTTTCAATAGTAAATGTTGGAGGTATTTCCCTTTATATTGTAGCACACATTAGAAATAAGATGGACATTTGTAGTAAATCATTAGTGATTACTTTAAACACATTAGCTTTTAAATACTTTAATTGTAACTATATGTCTTGTAGCTGTTGCGGGATGTATATTTTAGACACACGACTTTTAAGAGTTGATTGGCAACTAAGTATCTTATAACTGATTAAAGTTGTTACTCAATGTAACTTATGTTATTTTGTCACATATATTTGGGTAATAGTTTATACATTTCATAAATATATTTATTTATATTTGGCCTATGATTGAGACTCATTATCAGAAAACTTGGCATTTTGGGAATTTGTTGTTTGCACGTACATCCAAATGCTCACTTTCTAATATTTGTCTGATATTAGGACCTCCTACTTGTTGACGATACACTGTCATTCTATTTAATATGAGTGCTTCCATTTTTCGTTTATAATCTTCATTATATCTATTATATTTAATGACATAGATTAAATTTCTAGAGGGACAGATGAAGTGATTTTCTTACAGTAACAGACCTAATTAAAACTCATAGGATATAATTTCAATAAGGCTAATGCAGAATCTGCAGTTTGGACGACCACGCAACTTGTACATTCCTTGCAGCAGCCTTGCAATATCGAAAAATATTTGAGTCTCAATAAAGACCTTAAAATTGCTGGCCAATATTCATTTCAAGAGATCGACATAAAGTTGGTTACCATCTCACTTACATTCACGGGGCAAAAAGAAATTCGAAAAGACGACAAAATACGCAATAAATGATATATCCTATACTAGTTAACACTAAAGATGAATTGTCTAGGGACAGAAACACGAAAACCTGAATAATCGCGTGCTGTCTGCTACAATTATAGCTTTACATTAAATATTTATTCTACTTAAGGCACTCAGTTCTCCGAAAAAGCCAAAATTATGTATACAATCATATACACCCACACAACCCATCCCTACTTACACCTACACACTACACATGCACGCATATACAACCCACATTTATACATATATAAATATATGTGTGGTGCGGGGTGAATGTATTATAACATAAGTACACACAAGAATACAAAATAATAAAAGTAGATTAAAATAGATTTTATTGGGAGGTGAAAACTTAACAAATCATTCCTACGATTTCCATGTTTCCGACATTCAGAGGAGAATGAAATATTTATGCATGTATGTATGTATGTATGTATGTATGTATGTATGTATGTATGTATGTATGTATGTATGTATGTATGTATGTATGTATGTATGTATGTATTATGTATGTATGTATGCATGTATGTATGTATGTTTGTATGTCATTATTCAGTTTATTTCAAGATTTCTCGCCAATAGAGAAAGAACCAGTTTCTAACCTAGATCCAAGTCTCCTTCTTTGGAATTTCAACATCAACAACAGAGTATTTTTGAATGTATGTATGTATGTATGTATGTATGTATGTGCAGATTTGTATGTTTTATATATGTATTCTCATGCATATAGTTGCATATCTAGACATGCTCATATATATTTAAATGACAAACTTCTGGAAAGTTTTACAGATTTTTGCAGTATGCATGTTAGTAGGCATATGTAGAGAGATTTAGTTTCCCTACTTCACTAACTGGTATATCAATAACCTGGACAATAATAAGATTAGCTATAGATTGAAATGGTCGATGCAATGACACCCTCCTTACTATCGCGTAGGTAGACGTCCATGCAAGTTATGTACCAGACAGTGGTGGGAGATTATAAGAATAGACATAGTGAATTAGGGACTTGCAGCTCACTGAATTAGCAGAAGTTACGAACATTTTCAGACTGGGAAGTACCTGAACAGCGAGGAGGTACGATAGTACACTGTTAGTATTACAAGTGACACAGGAATAATAGCCACGTTATTTTCATCGTTTTCGTAAACTTAGTATGGTTTAGTAAAATCCTCTTCATGAACACCCCTCTTTGTCAACGCCCGCACGAAACCCTTTCTCATTCTATTCACCTATGTATATACCCTGACTGTGCTTGTATCAGCAACATTTTTACTGAGCACTAGATTGTAACCATACTAGGAACAGCGAAATGCGTTACAATGGATAATTTTATGTATCCACCAGCCCGAATATTCTGTGATCAAGGATGTACAGCGCCCGTAATGATAACATGGATTACATATAATATACTTTTCTGCGGAATGCAATGTGCATCTCCAACGACTACACAATGAGTAGGCCTATAAACTTACTGAACTCAATGGACTTGCAAAAAAACACTTGAAAATTCTATGGTTATTTATGTGAATACAAACGAATTTATACGCTTGTATGTGACACTGAGTACGCGCGCTGGTAGTGTAGGAGAATAATAGTCACTTCAGAAGTTTCAATGATGTACGGTTTGATTGTAAGGAGGGAATTTAGAGATTAGTGCATGTATCGCTATGCGTATAAGTGCAGCGATGAACATGTGTGTAAGTGTGTGCCTTTGTGGATGTTTGGGTCTGGCATTGTATGTGCAGGGATAAGTGGATATTTGTGTGCATTTGATGGTGAATGCGCACGACGGAAGAGATCTGGTGGTGGTGGACGACACACTACATGTCGCTAAATATAGAACACGGAGATTCTTATGCACACCAACTCTGTTTGCCCGCGAGAACATTATTTAAACTGATATTATAAATCTGTCAAATCAAAGGAAGTGACCACCAACACCTCTCATCTCTGATGTATGACAGCGGTTGTTGGTACAGTAGCTGGTATTATTGTTATGGTTATTGCCGTTATTGTTGTCGTTGTGCTTGGTATTACTATTGTGGTAGATATTATTGTTGTTGCTTACCTCGACATTGAGTCTACATTGTTTCGGTGTTATATATTGTCTTTCTCTACACTTTATTGTGTGTTTATATATATATATGTGTGTGTGTGTGTTTGTGTGTGTGCGTGTATGTGTATGTGTAATCCGTGAGTGCGCACGCGAGTGTTAACGGTTGTGAGTGCGTGCGAGTAAGACATCCACAACCCTCCTCGTATCGAATAACTGCATGTTGGCAGTTACAGCTATAATGACGTATCGTTTCTGTCTTCTGTTTCTCCATCCAGTTACTTTTCACTCTGGCATTCTGTGTTCCGCCACTCTATTGATGCTGTAGTTCATTTGCAAAACGCTAGTTTGTATGTTGAACAAATAAGTAAACGCCATATTTAGTATATTTTACCAAAAACACAAGTGATGTAATTCGATAAGATTGTTTAATTTCTTCAAACGATTGTGTAATCTTATGAGTTGCTTTCCTGAAACACGTGTCTGTTTTGTAAAGCTTATTTCTCATTAATGCTATTACGTGAATATGATTGAGCGTCTGTTCTGGAGTTAAATAACTGCTGCTTGCTTTATCTACCCCAATGTTTTAATTCGAACTAAGAGCAGGTCTAACCGTGAAATACATTTTCTAAACCACCCAAGTTCCGTGACCTTGTACCTAAATGTCTTTTCACATATTTCGCAGTAGTCTCATTTTTTGTCATCGCAGGCAAGTACTAATGGCAAGACAACGAAGTTTGAAATAAAGCAGACGTGGTTTTATGTATTTCAGCATGAGAAACTTAGTTAATTTCAAGAAATTATTACACCTATATCCAATAGAACACTGAATGAGTCATACTAATTGCTATACTTTACAGTTTATGAGGAACCCCAAGACAATTAGTTGCACACAAGCGCAACAGCGTGATATCAAATCTTGTAGTTTGTCTTAATTTTATCAGTTCACTCAATTTATTTCAATTTTCTCATTTCTTCCGTTGATTGTATAAATGTTTTCAAATATCCTTGTTGTCAGCTCGTTCTTTCTATTCAATAGTCTATTATCGGGTGTGCTGCAATCACAGCAAATTAATCAATTTAGTTCTGTTATCGCAATTCTAATGTTTACATGTTTATAAGTTTATTTATATTTTTCTCACAATTATGTCTTTTTCCTCTAACATTATATTCACAGCTTCTTGCATTTATATTTAATTTATTTCAATTATTCGCCGTCATTGATTTTAATTCAATTCATAGTGCAAGCCGTTTACATAAGAGCTACGTACCCACTATGGAGATTTAGTTTTTACATGCTACTGCCTTATCCTACAATCAATTAGCTATTAACTTCAGACTATACCAATTTTCTTATTTTCTTATTTTATGCAAATTTTACAGAGCCTCCGAATGGCGTCCTCTTCAATAATTTTACCAACAGAAATATTTGTAAAAGCTTTAAATTTACATATATTTTCTTTTTACTTTTTTGCCTTATTTCTTTCAGTTATTTAAATATGTTTATGGGATTTTCTTTAATTGTTTTAACCTGCCTTGCATTAGAAATATCAGGATATCTAAAGTAAAGCAGGATCTATTTAATATTTTCGAATCCTATCATTTGCAATGTTTAGCCAATAGGCAATTGCACCATAACATTATTGACACTAAGTAGTAACATTCAGCTTGATATCTAAGCCATTGTACTTCTTGTCATTTAATTTTCCATTCGACTCAATTCCCTGAATTGCTTCCTTCTCTTAGTAGATGTATTTATCATTTACTAGAAGGGAAGTGACCGAATAGATTACACATTGTGCAGCCAACTAATGGCATGTGATTATATATCGCTTGCAGGGTATTTTGCTTTCTTTTCTGAGCAGTAATTTTAATATAGCGTGTCTCGGACTATGCCGTATTAAATATAGAAAATAGGTCTCATATGTTCTAATAGTGTCCATAGAAATTTTATCATTTATCTGCTTAATTCCATTGATTTTACAACTACGAAACACAGTTATGAATCTGTATGATTTTTGGAAATTTCTTGAAAATTTCTGTTATATTAGTCATTATCGTCGTTGTTTAGCACAAGGTCATCGTCGTTGTTTAGCACAAGGTCAGCCCTGATTGAACATATATACGACCGAAGGCGTTTAAGCCGCGACCATTCGCCGTTTCTTCGTATATCATATACTGCACCGTTCAATGTAGCTCTTTTTTTATTTAAAAAGACCGGATGTGATCAGATGGAGATTTTAGCTGCTATTTGTAGATCAAGTGGCCTTCTTAATATTTGTTGACACATGCAATGTTGGTTTCTCTTTTAGATACAAAGCAATTATTCTTTGTATATTCGAATGAAACAATCCTCATTTATTAGCGCTCTATAATTCATTGACTACAAATCGATAAAAAGCACGGTTAACACTGACAGTATGTGAACTCTGAACGAAATGTATCAACGTAATTAATCCGGCATTTTATCTTTACTACCAACTCATTATTGTAAAATTACTGTAATGTATATTCCTTTCTTAGGTTTTCTGTCAGTTGATTGTTTCAATTACTATATTTTCTCTTTTCAGAACTATCAACAGAAGGGCGATCATCTTTGTTGACTTCTAAAAGGGGCCAGTGGTACCCAACTCCACTTCACTCAAACAATATTCCTTGAAGCTAATAAAAGATTCCAATATTTTACTGTTATGAGACTAATATCAATACTGAAACAGTTCGCCCTCTTGTAACTACAATTATATATAAAACGAATTTTAGTTTTATGTTTTACGTTGGTCATTTTTCTATTGGTTCGAGCTGCCGATGGTAGCTGTGCCTATAGCCATTGCTGATCTTCTTGGAGTGTTGCATGTTGATAGCTGAAGAAAACAAATATGGTCAGGGAGTGAATTCCAGAGGGATAGCCGATGTTTAGAAGAAAATGGACAAAATGTAG
Source organism: Octopus sinensis (assembly GCF_006345805.1). Classification (NCBI taxonomy): domain Eukaryota; kingdom Metazoa; phylum Mollusca; class Cephalopoda; order Octopoda; family Octopodidae; genus Octopus; species Octopus sinensis. The sequence continues at coordinate 168,761,269 of NC_042998.1, forward strand.
TGGTTAGTGCCAGACATGAAGAGTGAGTCGAGAGGAGCTGAGTGAAGTTGTCAACAGAAAAGCTAGCTCTAAGAAAAAGAGGCTACTTTGTAGTGAAATAAAATACTAGAAAGGCGAGACAGTACATCTGTGGAGCAGAAGTTTGTTAATGACTTCATGATAATCAGCCGTGGTATTTTTGGAGTGCAGTCTAGGATTTCTGAAAATTTACCACATAATTTTTCTAGATGCTAGTATCACCTGAGTTTAGTAGAGGATTAATAGTTGGTTGGGACATAAATATTATTTGGTTTCACGTACGAAAAACAGTCACTGTGTGCAGGTTCTACAAAGGTAAAGATATACGTTTACGGGAAAACAACATCAATACAACTAAGGTATAATATTTGTAGCCCCTTTAGAGACCCTGACTGTTCATTTTTAGATGGGGGATTATATTGTTTTTCTTTTATACTATTGAAAGAGCCTGGTTGACATCATTAGAAGTTGTTTTAAAGTAAGACGGTCTCGGCTGAATGTGAATGTGTCATGGGTGGAATAACACGCGTTATTATCTGCACGAAAGTGAGCGGCACTAGAGAAGACTACGGCTAGTAGATGGTTGAGTCACAGGAGGTAAACTGTGGGAAATAAATCCTGCTCTCGCGGTACAATAGAGTTGTTAGGGTAGGGGTCAAAAACAGCTTCAGCAGGACCGGGTGGGATACCGTGATCTGAGAGATAACCACTGATTCAATTGACAAGATCCAGAGATGAGCCGATAGGAGAACAGTTTGATTAGAATTTCACATGTCAGAGACAGCCGAATGCTTTATTAATGTCAAATACAATAGCACTGTTTTTTATTAGATTGCTTGAGAATGTCGGTTGACTGGTAAGCGACATCTTTGTAAAACACTCAGAAGGTTGTATTAGTGTTTTTTCAATGTTCTACTTTACAATAGGACTATCCATAGACTTTAGCCAACACTGTGTGTGCATAGATAAGCAGACATCGTTTACGCATATACAATGAAATTCCTATAAGATATTCTACACAAAGACAAGCGTTAGCATCTGTTTAAGTAGATTGTTGGCAAAAATCTATAAATTTATTCCTTATTATATTAAAATTGCATATATATATATATATATGTGTGTGTGTGTGTACACTATGCTATACTAAAGTTGTATATATGTACATGTGTGTAAGAGCGTGTGCATGACTTTGTGTATACTGTTGATTTAAACATTTAAAAGTTGCATCACCATTTAGAGGAAATAGGCTGTTCAATATCGGAGAATTTACTTCCATAAAATTAACCAAGAGAAAAGGAGTTTTGCACATTTCATAAAATTTAATTATATAAATATGTTGTTAAAATTATGTTTCCACACATAGTATATTTTCGAATAATTTGAACACCGCCGTCGTTTTGTAGCTTATCAATATTTAAGTTAAAAAATTAAGCATTATTTCTGAATCCACAAAAATTGCATTGTAACTATTTTTTAAGGTTTCACTGGTAATCAGTAAAACTATGTAAACGAAACAATATTACTGATATCATTTCGCTTTATCTCTCTCGTATACTTTCTTCTTCACTTGCTTCTTTTTTCTTTTTCAAATTGTTATAGTGAGTAAAACCTTTCAAAGTGTAGTGAAACTCTTAATGTTGGTGTTGTGTTACACAGCGACATCTGTGGTTGCTTGACAGACAAATTGTACAATGTTTATTGCAATATTAACGCCCATCATAAAATATATCGCATTTCTAAATACGTTTTTATGATGTCTCTAACCTAATGTGTTTTTAATGCAGTTTTATCGCTGTGACGCTGGTGTCAGACAGATGTAAGCACACATTTGCGATAACTTACAAATATATACATAGTTACACACTCGGAGCCAAACAAAAGCTGATACATACATACATAAGAAAACACAAATCCACAGATATGTATAGAAGAAATACATATATACAAGTTCATACATCCACACAACAGCAGCAACAACAACAGCAACGCACACACACATGCACACAAAGCTATATAGATCAAGTCGAAATCTGTAAGAGAAATTAATTTAAAGAATAACATTCAATATTGACTACATAAATATAACTTTCAACTATGAGCAAACTAGTTTGCGCCTGCCTCATAGAAATAACTGCGAAAAAAACCCTGAAATGCTAATTTATCGCCTTAGAAAGATGACATGTTTCATAATTTTGTTCTGGCTTCACTATGCGAAAGAAAGAAGTTGTATAGTTACGGCTAAAGACATGGGCTCTGAAACTTTAAGGCCATTGATGATCTGGGGTTAAACAACAAAAACAAAAATGTGTGTATAAATATCAGCCAAGAAATATTTGTTCAGATTTAAGCAGGTGGTAGATAAATCTTACTCGTTGAAGCATCAAGCTTGTCAGATATATTGCTAGTTATTTTTCAGCGAGAAAAACAGATTAGAGCAACTCGCCAATCTATAATACTATCTTATCAAGAACGTTTGAGTGAACAAATATTGATAATTATTACCTTCTTTAATAGAAAATAGATTAATTAATGGGGAAATTTTGTATAGTTTTCGGTAGGGGAAGAAAAGAATGCGTAGACTAATTCTTTCTAGTTTAGCTTCGCGGCTGTAAAATTTGGGGGAGGTACGGCTGATTAAATCCACACAAGTATTTGGAGGATATTTTTAACGACCTTGAAATTACGAAAGACATATGAAAGCACGACATTGTATACTAGTTTCTAACATCGATATAATGAGTCAAATTGGCAGGGAAGATTAGTCAATAAAATTTCCCGAAATAATTGAATAATACATAATTTATCGACTCCGAATGGATGAAAACAAAGTCCACTGCAGCGTGATTTGAGCTCATTATGTAAAGGAATGTAACTAAATACCGGAAGGTATTTTTATTTGCTTATGTACTGATACTTCTAGCTCCTGTAACCTACATTATATAGATTATTAACGACATCTTTTGGGTAGTAACAGTAACTAAGTCAAAAACAATTCGTCAACAATAGGTTTTATGTAGAGAGAAAGCATTGATCATCATTAGCAGATATTATATAAAGACGAACATCTTAAACGTACGATAATGGTAGGTTTTAGAAATACACTTCCCATTACAGAGGAAATAAGGCAACTACACTAAAGGAACAATAGAAAATAAATGGAATATTAGAAAACCGTTCAAGGAGATACAGCTTTCTTGTTTACAAAGAATTAAATAATTTTGAATAGCGTGCTGCAAATACAATACATCGAGCGTAAACGACAAAGTGTGATTGGATTTCTAAAAAAAAATATCCGCTAAATAATGGACTACATTGTTTCTCAATAATTTATTCACATGAACCTATAAATTCTATAACTTCTATGATATGGCATCACTTTTGAGAGTATTATTGAATACTTTTCGAGTATTTTAGCTCTTAAGGTCCTTCAGGCAACAGACGCTTCTGATAGCATCTTGATATTTTGGCGAGATGACGAAAAGCAATGAAATTCTGTCTTTATTTCACAAAACCTAACTGCAAATTAAGAAAGGCTTAACAAAAGATGTCCATAGATCCACTCTTTCATAATGAACAGCGACATATCAGAGGAAGACTGTAGTATCAATTAAATATGATACATCAATCTTATTTTTAACATATTTTACTGGATTCTTGTCTTTAGGAAAAGGTAGATTCTTCTAAGAAAAGATACATTGAATGTTTCGTTGTTGTTGTCGTCGTCGTTGTTGTTGTTGTATAATTATTTTTCTTTTTGTGAGAGACAGATAGCAAAGAGTAATTAATTCCTTGTATGGGTTTTGATGTCAGATTTCGATAACAATGAAGAGCTTATGAACTTAAAATCCAAAATACGAGCGAAGGAAAGAGTATTGTAGAGCAAAGGTGAAAGATATGTTTCTAATCGGGCTTACAATAGTTTAAATAAATAGTTGAATTTAAGTGCATGCTGGAAGATAATATATCTCCTTTTGGGATTTGATAATTTAAGGAAATGATTAATTTAATGCAGCTTACGTTATGCTAATATTCAAGCATGTGCTCGAATAGCTCAGTATAACTGATATATTCCTGAAACTATTGTAAAAACTGAAGTTGAAACTGTATTTGAACATAAATATTATCATACATTTTCTTGTTCTCGTTTAGTCTTAAGCCAGTTCCTGTCAAGACGACTTTTGATCAGAGGCATTCAAACTACAACACACTCTCTCTTTTTCAAACGGTATATATAAGCCAGTGGATTCCCCATGCTTTTAAGACACACGTGAGTGATTTGAAAGAAAGTTGGTTGCTATTTCTGCGAAGAGGACCTTCAAAGATGACGAGTTTCTTGGTATAGATAGTAAGTTACAAGCAAACCAATCCGGCCAACCGGGCTTGATTAAATGTTATAGCTGCTTCACTTACTTTTCTTCTTACAATCCCAGAAGCGGTATGAACGCTACAAATCGTACTTGCATAACTAGGGGATCAGCTGGAATTGATTTCAAGAATACGGAGAAAAATGTTGTGAATGGAAATAGAAAGAAATCTTCGATACTGATCGTTTGTTTTCTGCCCACGATGTGCATTTAAATAGGAGTTATTTTGCCTTTCATGATAGTAATTCTCACCAAATACACTAACCATGTGTCTCAATTTATTTTGAAATTGATAAGGAATTCAGAAGGGATTTAGTAAAATAACAAATTATTCTATTAGATTTATACGCGAAACTCTTGGCCCTTAAGTTACTCTCTTACTTCTGTTATTTAATAAGAAAACTTAATTATCCTGTTACTAATCTGGTATTTGGTATATACCGGATAATTTTTGTATCATAAAAACCAGATGCGGTCTCAGATGAGTTAGTATCAAACGGGTGAAATGAATTGAAAGAATATATCCGTCTGAAGCAGTACAAAGATTCTCTGTGATTTGCTTTTGAGGTGAAATACGAGAAACAATTTGTTGTTTATATCTCTTAAAGCAATATGATAATTAGGACGCCAAGAATGAGTGTTATTCAGAGAGGTGCAAAATAGTAACTTGAATCTTACTGTTTCAGAAATTGCACGGTCATCTTAGACAAATGTTGTCTTTGAGGTTATATTGTTGTTGTTATAGTTGTATAATTAATATTTTTGTTAGAGACGGACAGCGGAGAGTAATTAATTCCTCGTTGAGTTTTGATGTCAGATTTCGATATCAATGAAAAGCTTATGAATTTAAAAACCAAAACACGAGCAAAGAAAAGAGTATTGTGGAGTAAAGATAAAAGATATTTTTCTGAACGCGCGCAGGATAGTTTAAATAAATAGCTGCATATAAGTGCATGCTGAAAGATAG
>NC_042998.1:168771617-168811617 GCF_006345805.1 Octopus sinensis
AATGCATTTATATGCAGATGAAACCACAACACCAAAAATTCTCAATAGACGTATGTTTGAGATCTATCAAAATATTTTGAGGTTGTGTTATATAATATCTAAAGAAAATATTCTTCATTGGAAACATTAAAGATTTTCCTCACTCAATCAAACTAAAACAGAAATAGGGAAATGTTTCTTCCTAACAATCACATCGACCTACTCATAAATAACATACAACAAAAACTGTATATTTTCCCCTAAAAAAGATCTGCGATTCTGCTATCTTATATATGTTATAACTGAGTGAAGGCGCATGGCTTAGTGGTTAGATCATAGGGATCACAATCATGAGGTACTGAGTTCGATTTTCGGACCAGGCCGTGTTGTGTTCTTGAGCAAGACACTTCATTTTCACGTTACTTCAGTTCACTCAACTGTAGAAATGAGTTGCGAGTCGATGGGGGCAAGCTGTATCGGTCTTTGCCTTTCCTTTTGATAACATTGGTGCGTAGAGATGGGAAGCTGGTACGCATGGACGACTGCTGGTCTTCCATAAACAACCTTGCCATGGAGGGACACTTCTATTTGCAATTCTATGGTCATTCATGAGCGAAGGGAGTCATTACATGTAACTGAGTACTGTTCATCTCTGCCATAAAATATTAAAACACACACACACACACACACAGATACATACATACATACATACATACATACATACATACATACATACATACATACATACATACATACATACATACATACATACATACATACATACATACATACATACATACATACATACATACATACATAATCTGGAGTACAGTCAAGCAATGCCTGATAAACCAATTTCTTTCTCCCATATACTAAGAAGATTCCTTCTTGCTAAATTATATAACTCGATCTTCGTAATGTTATGTAACCGACTCGTACTCTGAAAGTGTAAATGAGAAAATTATTATTATCTGTAAGTGTGTTTAAATTATGACTGTAATTCCAGCTAATTAATTTTATAAGGCTTCTGCAACGATTTCTTATGGTTATTATTTTTCTTTTACATATGAAATATAAATTAGAAATAAAATAATTACTATATTGTCCTGTGTGCAATATGACTAAATTATTTAGAATTTATACAATTGTTTGGAATAAATATTAAATAATAATGTAATAATCATTATCTTCTGTTACAAGTTAGACGATTGTGAGTTGTCTTATTTTATAGTCTCTTTACTTGCGTCATAGCATGAGATGAACAAGTCTGTAAAATTATGATAAATATTGAATTCAAAGAATGCATTCAGTCTTTTTATTCAGTGAATGAATATTTGTTGCTTTCATATATTGGTAAACCCAAACACATACATATGCAAACGCCCAACACACACACACACACACACACACACGCGCGCGCGCGTGCGCGCGCACAAATGTCTACATATAAAAGTTCCTGGCTTTGAGTAAAAGAAAATACAGGGGGATCAGTTAATTATGATTTTATTCAACATATTCCCTTCTCTGATTCACACATTGAGTGTACCTGACCTGCAGTTTTTCTAAGCCCTGTTAAAGAACTCGGGAGTTTGGGACTCCAGCCAGGTCTTTCACGATACCCTTAAACCTAGGAACTTTTCAGCACCCCCTTGTTTATATATAAACCACAGTAGTTTTGTTCATGTTACCATTTCCTCTTTATGCTTTCAAGGGAAGCGGCATCGGCTGTAAAGACTTTTTATTAAGTTACGTCAGTAAATTACACAATGAATAAGAAAATGATTTGCTCTTTAGTTAAGAAGATCCAATTTCGTGGCACCGCTGAAAAATGTCTTCTGTCATAACCTGTATTTCTAATTTCAGCTTCCTAACGAATCGAATGTGAAATACTGAAACTGTGAGAAACGTGTGTGTCTGTGTATGCGTGTGTGAGTCTGTGTATGTGTGTGTGTGTTTGTGTGTGTGTGTGTGAGTCTGTGTGTGTGTGTTTGTGTGTGTGTGTGTGTTTGTTTGTGTGTGTGTGTGTGTGTGTGTGTGTGTGTGTGTGTGTGTGGTGTGTGTGTGTGTGTACTTGTTTGAGGGAAGCTAACTGCAGGATGATATAATAATCTATGATAAAAATTATAAACAAATACTTTCGAAAGATAACCAATTGCGTGATAATTTTTTCTTTTAAGTTACAGAGGGAATCCCCTGCAGATATACCCACCGTAAATCCGGTAAATAATTAGCCAATTGAAATCTGAAACCAACGACGCTATTCTTTAAAAAAAAATGTCTTTATTAAAGGCCTTTTGGAAATAAAATGCGTCGAATCCTACAGTTAATTTATGATGCAAACAGAAAGTGTGACAGCAACGTTCCTTTGGGAATAGTATTTTAAACTTTAAAACGGCATTAAATCGAATTTGATAGCTAATTTCGTAGCTCTAATTTGCATTTTAAATCTCTAAAATCAAGCTGTAGAATCTTAAATGAATGGTCAACGAGAATTTATAACGTGTCATGTTTCCTTAAAAGAAAGATGTAATTATTTGGGAATTGTTGCTTAGTTGAATCTGAATATGGTAAAATATATCTCACATCCAACGTAGAGATAATTACTGTGCTCTCTACCAGAAAAAAAAGTATGAAAAATATTAATTACTATAATCTCACTGAGAAAGTGGAAAACTGCTTCTATATTATTTTGAAATCATAGTTTCTTTACTACATTGTTTGAAAATCAGTGAAATTATCTGAAATTAATTAGGATAGCTGTTGGTTATTTTAATATCGTTTATGTACTAGGTTCTCATAGAATGGATATCATAGAGAAAATAATAATAACATTCGTTTCATTATTTTTAATATATTCAACACCATCAAAGACTAACAAATTTTCGATTCATAGAATACTTATGAGACAGACATAAGTCGCAAATTAATGATGATGTCTATAAGAAACATTGAATATGAATTTTAATATTATTTTTATCAGAGTCCTTTCCAATCGTTTAAAGCCAAAATAAAATTTTAAATATAATTTTTATCATTTATTAATATAACTTCCAAACAATAAGGCAAATTAAATTTTAACTTAAGAATAAATATTCTTATAATGTATATAATCCATAAATTAAATTCGAGATAGCTGACTCACGTAAGTGAACGTAGAGATATCTGACTCATACATTTTAGCGGAAGTCAATAAATTTGATACGTTAAATATTTTTACAACATTCCTTCATGTTTTGGAGATATCCACTTTTCAATATCTTAATTTGTTCTTTATGAAAAATCTTCTACAAAAGAGCATGCGTTCAATGTAATATAATTTAATCTCACAAATAACCAATTATAATAAATCATTCAAACGATCACATTTCCTGTTCATTTTTACTGACATCAATGGAAAGAAAAGAAAAACTAAATGAATCTTGACAAATTGTTGCACGCAATGTCCTTAATCTGTTTGTTGAGCATAATACATACAGTACGCACATCGTATTTCTTAATGTTTTGTTTATATATATATATATTATATATATATATATATATATAATATATATATATATATATATTATATATATATATAGGGAGAATTCACAAAAAAAAACAAAAGACGAAGACAGGTGGTGTAGACAACAAACAGATGTATTAGTGTAACGCTCGGGAAGTGAAAAAGTCTTTAACGTTTCGAGCCTACTCTCTTCCACAGAAAGGAACACAGAAAGAAACAAGGATATATATACATACAAACACACACACCACACACACACACACACAACACACACACACACATATATATATATATATATATATATATATACATATATATATGTATATATAAATATATTTGTGTGCATGTATGTATGTGTGTATGTGTGTGTGCATGTATGTGTGTGTGTGTGCATGTATGTGAGTGTATTTGAAATACGCACGTATGGGGTAGGTTTAAGCTGAATATTAAAAGAAAATCACATCTAATCTATTAGAAGACAGACCATCTATGTACAATGTCACATTCTATTATAGCATTCTAGCTTGGTATATATGCCAGATGCCAAACATCATTGATTCTGCATTAAGAAAGTTCGGGTATTATTGAAAGGCAGTGAAATCGTTGAAATCTCTATTCAATAACATCCATCATATGTTATTTACTTAGAGAAAAATAAAATAAGACATCAACTAAAAGAAAAACTAAATTATATTTTTTCAAAAGACTTCCATTTAGGCAACAGCAATGTAAACATTTTATTTTAAATATTCTTTTAACATTTTGGTTAAACATGTAGGCAGGTTATTGTATGAAATGGGTTTGCTGTGTGCGTTTGTGAGTGCTTGTGTGTTTGTTTTATGATATTAACGAAGTGTTTTAGTAAATTGATTTATAGTATAGACACAACGCCTCGAAAATGCAGTTGATGAGATCGACCTTGGTAATCGGCCGTCGTTTTATTGATTTTCCTGATTCAATGAAAGTTATAATTAACTTCAGCAAATCCTCGAACTCAGAATGTAAAGAACAACAACTAAATACTTCAGTACATTGGAACCGAAATTATATTGTGCCAATATACCGTTCTTAAACATGCTACACTTCAAATATATTATCATATGGTTTTGAACGTTAGCACAAGACCTCACATTTTGGAAGAGGTTTGAAATATTAGCACAAGGCCTCACATTTTGGTTGATTATATCAAACAGAAAGGCAGCGAGATGGCAGAATCGTTACTGCACCGGACAAAATGCTTAGCAGCATTTATTCCGGCTTTACATTCTCAGTTTAAATGCCGCCGAAGTTGATAAAATAAGTACCAATTGAAAACTGGAGTCAATTTAACTGAATTACCCCTCCCACAAAATTACTGGCCTTGTACCAAAACTTGAAACCAATATAGATTTTTTTTAACAGAGGCATAACGCTAATGATTTGGGAATTAGTAGGTTAGATCGCCTCACATCACTTTACTGGTACTTTAATTTACTGACACTGGAAGGATAAAACTTGAAAGAATAAAAAGCAAACGTGACCTTGGAATGTACAAAGAGGTAGCTAAATGCACCGAGGAATATTGTGCGACAGTCGGCGTATTCGTCCATCCATCATCCTACCAATAGCAATAATTTCTAACACCATTAATATAAACTACATCAACAATATAATGATGCTACCCTTAATGATGATAAATATATTAGTAGAAGAATGGAAGGGGTAATTCTGCATTTTCCTTTTAACCATATTTTTTTTATTTGTTGTCATGGCTTTTCTTTTAAAAAAAATATCTTTTAAATAGTCCATTATCAAATATATTATTAAATATCGACTTCCTAATTATTTTCAATACTCTGGTTCGACACGACCGGATACAGGTCTAGAAACGTGCTAAGACAACCCCTGTTGTTAAACTAGTTTTGATTAGGTGGTAATGGAATGATTTATGAGAAATGGTTACTACGGGAAACAATTGAATATACAAATGAACAGAGGTCGATCTGTTGGCAGACTTTAAATTGAAACAAAAATAGAACAAAAACAAGTTCAAAGAAACAATTTTTTAAAAAAATACTTTCTGCAATGAAAGAGAAAAAACAAATGAAATAGCAGTTTTTCTTTCATTTATTTACTTATTCATTTAGTTAATTATTTATTTGTTGTAATTCTTGGCAGTCAATATGGAGAAGTTATTTAACAATTATTTGTCGTTTGAGAAAACAAAATAATTGTTGTATTGATTTCTAACATAAGCAGGAAAGTTTGAGCAAGTGTTTTAGTTCACTAAATCAACTCAAGTAGTCGACTGGTACTACATGTTATTGATCTCACAGTTATGAAAGATAATAGTTGATCACAGTGTTATTTGAATACAAGATGTAAAATAATGTGATTAAATATTTCGAGATATATATTCCGATTCTCTTCTCACTGAATCTCCACTATTGTGCAGTTAGTAATAAAGATTTTTGACATAAATGCAATGCCGTAAAGTATGGATAAAACGCCAATTAAATTCAACGCCCTGCACTTTCTTATTCATTCTTCCATAGTCAGTAAAATAAATACCAAGAGAAATACCTGGGGAGAGGGTATGAATCACAAAGTTACTCGCGATGGAGCTTCAACTCTGAAGTACATAAAGATACGTACCTTGCTCGTAGGTCTATCAGTTCATCCGACTACTGCCCCAATCATAGCAATGATAATCATTGTAGTCATAACATTTTTTTATACTACTACGATTACTGATCATATCTAATCGCTGCCCCAGTATATAAATGTTGAGGACTAAGCGTAAATAATTTCAAGAACATCAACAGAAGGGAATGAACACCAAAATTTACCCTGTTCAGAAGCTTTTAGTCTGTACTCTATCGATACTGATATACACCTTTCTCAAATCGCTCCCAGTACTTTCTAATCTATTGACATCGGAAGGATGAATGCTAATATTGCCTCGGCGGTATTTGAGCTCAGAACATAAAGGCCCGTAAATTCAGTATTTGTCAGCAAATATTTTCTTTGCCTATTTCTTTACTACCCACAAGGGGCTAAACACAGAGAAGAACAAACAAGGACAGACAGACGGATTAAGTCGATTATATCGACCCCTGTGCGTAACTGGTACTTAATTTATCGACCCCGAAAGGATAAAAGGCAATGTCGACTTATGTAAATAGCTTATTTACATAATAAAATCTTTAAAATAATGAAGCAAGTTTGAATGTCACGCTTTAAACAGCTTTAACTATGGAAACGCATGGAAAGTAAATCTATAATAATAAAATGATTATGGTGTGAAGATCTATTAATTTACACATCAATATAAAAGTAAGACAATTTATAAAACACTGAATTTCCACGAGTTTTGATTATTGTTATTAACTCGCAATATTAAAAGTGGATGCCGGAATCGACAGATCGTCGGATAAAACTGCTTTGCAAGTTCATTTAAAATTAATGTGGGTTCAACATTTTACTTCATGCCTAGATAGTATACAAAATATTCACTGACCATGTACTCCATTCAAATATGTGGCCTTGTATTAATTTAAAGAGTTTAATGTATGTTATCAATCATTTTGTAATACGTTTTCTTTTTATTAGTTACGTACAACTTGATAGCTGTCAGATGAAATGTCTTCGTGATTGAGCGGAATTTACAACAGTTCTCTGAGATGTTATTTATAATTAAGCTGTTTATTACTGAGTCATAGCTTATCCGAGTTATTGCGAAAATATTAAATAGTTCGCCCCAAACAAATGTTTGATTGAGAAATGTTCAATTGCGAAATTAAATGTTCATTACTAAGAACAAGTATGGTAATAAAGCTAGAACAGTGTATCTCAAAGTGGGAAGATGCAAAATTTTATATGGATACTAAGGACAAAAGGAATGGTGTTAGACGCATAATTTAAATCCCCTTAAGACTTAGGTCTGCTATGAGCCCTAGGATTCACGCGATCGGGGATTAGGTAGGTTTGCGTGGTGTATAAGAGACTGCAATTACAACACTTACACCTGAACGGGAGACAGACCTGTCACAGGCTTAACTTCCCAGCTATTGGTCGAACTAATTTATATATAGCTGAGTGGACTGTACCAATGTGAAAAAAGGACATAACACACCACCCGCTTCGAGAATTAAAACTACAATATTACGATCATGAGTGTAACTTATTAATGGCCAGGCCACGCCCTAATTTTCAAAGGTATTTTTTGCTGTTATTCTATGGGTGAATCATCAACTCATGTTAGCGATTGAAATGTTGTTTCCGCATTCCATTTTATATTGAAGAAATGATTTATATGCAAGTAGTCTTTTAATGGTGATCAATCGGTTGGTTGCAATTTTTTGTTACGTATTTAATGTTTATGAATTTAAGCAAACAAACGTTAGTAAAAGTAAAGAAGCGATAGTTATAAATGCTTGAGAAGGACTAAGCTACAATATAGTATACTTGTAAACTAAGAATTTGATCACAATCAGTTTATGTAATACTAGCAGTATCGCCCGGCGTTGCTCGGGTTTGTAAGGGAAATAACTATAAAGCATTTTTAGAGTTATAGCCAAAAAATAGCAAAAGAATGGAAAAAAAATTATGGTAATTTTTTTTTTTTGAGAGTTAAAAAAAGTCGAGTTGCGTCCCCTAGACAGTCTGTGGTTTGCGTTTCTGATTCTCGACCCCATGTCGAATTTATCGATTTTTTTCAGAACTGGGGGAACTTTTCAAAATTTTCGCTGCGTTAGTTTTGAATTATGACATTGGGCTATGTGTGTGTCAAGTTTCATCAGAATCGGTTGAAAGCCGTGATCAGAGTGAGGGTACAACCTGACAAACACACAGACACGCAGACAGACAAACTGCCGTTTATATAGAGAGAGATGATGTATATTACTTATTAAGTTCTTAGTTTTATTCATCATCCTATAATGAATATTTCATTTAGACATACCATATAGTATGCTATTTAAAGCATGGTAGTGATGATCATGTGTAAGCCTTCTGCACTGCAAACTTCATTAAGCACCTGAGAAAGAACCGGGTACCACACAAACTAATCTCCTTTCTTATGTAAAACAGGCATTGTGATAATATAAGAAATCAATATAGTAATTATTATTTCCATGCCAGTGCAGCATAATTTTTACTTTGTGCTATAGTTTGTTAAACAAGTATTGTACTCGTTTTTGCTAACCATATTGATATGTAGGTATTGTTTCTGTGTGAGTTACAGATTGATGTAGTAAATAGGATTAAGGTTCTCTTAATATATTAATATATGGATAATTAAAACGCTACTTAGAAATAAGTTGACGATGAGGAAAAAACAAATTAAATTACTGGCTAATAAAAAATATTTCAGCAACTACGGGAAACAGCCATGAACAAAACATATTTTAGGGGTATTTTAACCTCATTAGCACAACATGGCATACTGTACTTGCTACAATAGTGTGAAAGAATCCTTAGTGAAGATACATAGAAAACGACAATTCAAATTGCCTAACAAGGCAAGTCTTAGTATTATCAAAAATGCTGCACGTTAACCTCAAGTACTCAAACTTCTTAAAACAGGAAGCAATGAAATTATGCAATCCGTGTTTCAAACACGAAACGCAAGCATACATAAGACATGTAAACTAGAAATATGAAAGGACTATAGTGGCATCATTTCAAACAGAGATAAACACCTCGGATTAGACACTTTTCAATCTCTTAGATTGATGTCTTAAGTTTATAGTCTCCCGTTCCAGGGAAAAAATTAAACTTTTCAGTAGGCTAGCATCTCCTTTCAAGCCATATTTTCAAATATGGTCATTAATAATTATTTATAATTAAAGCACACGGACAGCAATTTTGAGTGGAGGTGATTAGTCGATAACTGCGATTCTAGTATCGACCCTGGATGTGACCGCGGCTGGGTTTGAACTCAAAATGTAAAGAGCCGGAAAGAGTACCGTAAAGCATTCCTGCCGACGCTGTAACGATTCTGTAAAGGAGTCACATGTAGCTGGTTATTAATAATGAAACTTTAGTTAGTAAGAACTTCCGACATATTGAATACATAATGTAAGTTATGAATTTTTCTCTGTACAAGAAGTGTGTGGACAATATAAGTAGGTAACCACTTAAAAGACAGTCAATGGTCACTGATAAAACAATTACTATCACACGCAATTTTACATATGTATGTGATAAACTTCACAACAGAGTAACTGGAAGAGAGAAAGACACAAAACGATAAACATTTAACTCATAAATATAAATTAACAACATCGAACGCAAAGCCAGTACAGAATAGACACAAATAATGATTAAACTCTGAATCCATAAACATAAATTCTGTAACAACATTGGATACAAAATATAGATAGCAAAAAGAAGGTGTATCATATTGAGTCTCTTGTCTGTCTAAGGATTAATGTTATAGATGCAGTAGCATGGAAATGTTGCGATAAAATATTTTACTCAAAAGAATAAGAGAACTCGCTAAGATGAACTAAGATGAACTCGCACCAATAAATATCAAACCGGGTCGTCATGCTTTTAATCTGTCAACAGATTACTTATTGCTCTATGGTGCTTTGCTATCGTGATTGTTTGAAGCATATAAAATTTTTAATTAAGAGAACATTTAATTAAGAGCCATGTGTTGAGAAGGATTCTTTAGGGTTTAAATAATTCATCTCTGGAAATATGGGTGTTTCGCTCAACATCCTTAAACAATCCTTATTCAGGGACCTTTTGAGCAGGATGGGTTACTCCACCAGAAGAAAATTCTAACTGGGCCCCATCTGCAAGGTTATGCGCTGTTTATCTGGATATGAGATCACCATGTCGCGCACATATGGTTGTGATGCATGTGCCTAGTGTACTCTTATCAGACGGGTAGCCATGATAGGTACACTGGGCTTCGTATATTTTACCCCAGTGTCATTTTGATGGCATGCGCTGCTCTCTCACTCAATAATAATAATAATAATAATAATAATAATAATAATAATAATAATAAGTAAAGGGGTATAGGTCAAGGAGGCATGAATTAAGATAAATATCAAATTGCTTATGAAGGAGTTGTAGAAAGAAAGCAAATCTTCTAGGTAGTTTTTTGCGAATATTTAGGTAAAGAGAAACTAATCCCAAGAAAATTAAGATTTAATAAATCAGAATTAATGTACATACTTAGCGGAAAATTTTATTTACTTATTCATTTATTTTTCAGGCCACGGGTAGCTACAGGCATGTTTATTCTTATTAGATATCTCTTTAAAAATTTGAGAACCTTCAAAGACTACATAAATTCGAGGAACGAGATTTTTCTGTATGTCGGCATTTCAACCAATACATTTTGTCGGAATTAAAAAGTAGGCTACTGGACACTTAGTAAACCATAAATATCCGGTTTACGTCTGCGTGACATTGAACTATTGTAACGTTGGTTATCTCCCTTATGTTTTTATTCTTGCCTTTTTTCTTAACCAGCGTGTCTTGTTTAAACGTTATCTGCTTAAAAGACAACTGACACGGGAAAAAAAAATAGTGATGCTATTTAAACTTTTTCAGCTGATTTAGGGTAATTTTGGAGTTCTGAATCCGTGTCTGGCATCAGTTTTCAGACAGCACCTGTAGTTTTTTAGTAATTCACAGCATCAGATTTTCTAACCAATTGATAATATTGACTAAATAGTAGGCTATTCGCATTCGATTTTTATTCATGTACTTATCACTGAAACAAAAATAAGTACTGATAGAGGGAAATGTAGGCTACTTGTTAAATTGCCACAGAGTGAATAGGTGAAGAGGTGAATACATTGCCGTCTAAATTACGCAATAATGAAAATGACACTGACATCTCATTTTAACAGATATATTTACAAAATTGCTTAAAAATATCTTCAAATACTAAAGAGTAAATTTATTCAATAAAATCGTCATTGACTTCAACTACGGCCTCTAGACAACTTCGGAATTTCCTGAAACTCTTCTAGACACAATCCTGATCTTCAGCTCATCTTTGGTGTTATAAGGAGTTTTATTGGTCTCTCGCTCAACTGCGCCCCACACAATAATCAAGGATCTTGCAGTCTGGGGAGTTAGGTGGCTAGACGTTAGGGATGATGTGGTCGCAGAGATTCTCTAACAGCCATGACTGAGTTCTTCTGCTTGTGTGGCATGATGTAGAGTCCTATTGCTAGACATAGGGTCTTCCAGCAGCCACCCTCTTGACCCAGGGCCGCATTCATGTAGCCTTCTGTGTTGAGTCTGAGGCCATGTTGGAATATGAATGGAGGCATAATGTCGCCATCAGAAGTGATCACTCCAAACACCATGATGTTGACTAGGTGTTTGATTTTTATCATTCGATATTCCTTTGCATTATACACATGCACACACACACACCTACATACGTGTGTGCGTGTGTGCGTGTATGCCTGTGTGAGTGCGTGCGTGTGTGTGCGCGTGGGTGTGCGTGTGTGTGAACATCATCAACATCATCATCATCATCATCACCCCACCACTATCACCACTATCACCATCCACTTTTCCGTAGCGATCAAGTTCGTTGATATCTTGAATTCTTATATTTACTCGATTTGGGGCCGATTTTCCTCAGGCGTCACTCTGCAGCTGACTAATGCATTTTGAAGTGAGAAAACTAAAGCAACATGAAATTAAGTGACTTGCTCAAGAACAGAACGTGTCCGCTACCCGATCATAGAGTCGAACCTATGTCCTTCTGATTGTGTACTGGATATACATGTGCATATTTAATTACGTATGTATGCTTATGACCGCGTGTGTATCGTTGGCGATTTTTCCCTCCATCTTCCCTTCCTTCGATCTTTCCTTTTCCTATGTTTCTGGCGAAAAGCTCCGCTCGAAACATTTAATCCTCTTTCCTTCTTTCCTTTCCAGAGCGTCCAATAACACTATACTTGTTCCACGTCCTCGCGTTGTTATGTTTTCCTTTTGTTCATGTTTGGATTAACCATATATATATATATATATATATATATATATATATATATATATATATATGTGTGTTGTGTGTGTGTGTGTGTGTATGTGTGTGTGTTATCTACTGTTTTCAATGATTTAATTTATTTTTTCTGATGAAAGACCTGGTGTCTACCAAATATGCAAATTTCAGTCATTGGAATGTAGATAACAAAAACAATGTCACATTTTAAATTTAAGAAATGTCTTGCATACTTTAGTGACATATTGTATTTGTAATGCGCAAGTTAGTTTATCGATTTCTTTCAACTGAAAATCCTAGCTTATCGCTTAGGCATTTACTCATAAAACCAAGTGCACCCACTATTATTGGTGTAAATATGAATTTATAATCTGGATATAGATGCTGGAGATTTCGAAAAAGCTGTCCATAGTTATCCTCGTTCTCTTTGATTTTCAAAGAGTTACTTACATCAGCAGGACATCTGAATCTCTACCCCGGTACGTACGCTTTCATGTCTGTCCCGAACAATAACTGGCATGTTATGTCTACACTTGACAGATATTTCAATGGAAATCTTCAACTAATATTCCTTGTGTTGATGTTTGTGTGTGTAATAGGGAGATTTTCTATATTTATTCCAGGACAGTCTTTTTTCCCGAACGGCACTATATATTGTTTTTGCCACAACATAGTGTCGCATAAGGAGATAGTACCCTGACAACATTTTTGGGCAGCTGCTAATCATAAGTGTGAAATCTTCCATAGAAACATGACAAAATCTACATTTTTAGTTTCGTCTTGAGCTCTAAGAGCTTCGCAGTCTTATTTGTTCATTAGGTATTTCTTAGCAATCTCCTGTTTGGGGATTGCAAGTGCATAGCCGTTAAATTGTGATGTGCTGTATCGATCACAAGTCCAAGAGCGTCTTCGCTGCTTCAAGTCATCGAGAATATACCCATGTATAGTCTTTTTTAGTATGCTGAGCGTTTTACATCCACATCCTCTTAAAGGTATGTTTTGGGGTTGTATGGGAGGTCATCAGGAAGAGAGTGCTCCATGAGGAGCTCGTTACCGACACGTAGGATATAGAAGATCTGTGGAGGCTTAGAAGAGACACGAGCTATCAAGAAGGCTGGACTCAGCCAACAAAAAGTCAGGAGAACGTGGGTCAACATACTGCAGCAGAACATCACTCAGCTAGGTCAACAGTGCGACGGGGGTTTGATGCTGAAAAACTAGACACAGTCTAAGATCCCTCCCAAACATCACAGATGATGTTACCCAGAGCATCTATGACATGTATCTTTGAATATATATATATATACTTAGGTGTGTGTGTGTGTATACAAATGCATATACATATTCATATATGCAAATATGTAAACGAATACACATAGACAGACTCAGACACACTTTCATACATACATACATACATGCATACATACACACACATATATATATATATATGTAAATAAGTATACATATACACATTTGTGCGTGTACATATACATATATACACACACACACACACACACACATATATATATATATATATATATATATAAGAGTGGGTGGATATAAGAAAGAAAAAGGCACTCAACACGTATAGCGTTAACTAAGTGTGAATGAGCCAAGTTTTAAATGATATAGATTTAATTTCTTCACCTTTCTTCTTACGCAAATACTGTGTAAACCATATAAATACAATCGCAGCAGCTGTCCAATAAAATAATAGATCATTCATTCAAAAAAAGAATTCATAGATAACAAGAATTCGTTTATTATTTAGCTTCCAGTAACGTGTGAAATCATGGGTAAATTATGGAGTGTAATTTCGTTACTGGTTACTATTTTTGAAACAGTTGATAAATGAACCATCTTAGCTTGGTAAGTCATTTTGCATTAAAAATGAATTAATCATTAAACGGATTTTTCTATAAGAAAAGCAGAGTATTTAAACAAAAAGTAGATATACGCTCATGGAGAGTACTCGAGCCATGTATCTATTACTTGGTGGCAGTAATTTCATTGAGACTAGAGACATATGTTAATTAGTGAACATATCATGATTCTGAACCACAAGACACGTACTAGGCGAACTCAAATGTCGTCATATTTGTCATTTGAACTGTGCTGTCAATAATTTCAGTAACATATCTATCCACATTGTAGAACATTTAGCTTGACTTTGATAGTGTCTTTGATAGAAATAAGGTTGTGCTCAACATAAGAGTCCCTTCGGTGCCTCCGTGGTTATTTTTACGGCTACTTAAATATTTAATTTATTTCTCTTAACTTGATAAGAGTAATTCAGTAATTATTGATTAGTGGCGTTTTGATTGGCGATAGAACATTCAATTACAATTAGAAGTACAACGTTTAAGGATATTTACATTATTCTGTCATACAACTTATTTTTCATCAAATATTCGATGCTAAAATCCCAAAATTATTTTAGAAGAAAACGGAACTAATTAACTGAATATATAAATCATTACACTTTTCGATAGTTATTGATTTGAATATTCGATTATTGTATTTTTGTAATATTACACTCATTTACTAAACTTTGGAAAATGTTTGTCTACTTGAGATATGTGCTTAGATTATTAAACGATTCTAAGAATTCTCGTCAAACATTTTTATTGTTAGTCTAAAAACCAGTATTTACATTATGGATATCGTTTTGATTAAGTACAAATGCCCAATACTTAGTGGGAAGAAAGACGTAACAAGTACGACGTTGACGCTTTCCGAAATACATACAAGCAGAAATTGAAACCACGTTGCAGCTCTCTACTTACCAAATGTTATCGCTTACTCTTTAACACTTGAAACACTGTCTCATAAAACTATTGTATTGGCGTTTGCTTATATAATCAATTTCTGAAATGTCACTTCTATGTTATATGACTATAGATCTGGTTTGATTTTTAAAATAGATGCTTCCTGCAGAATTCACATCAGCCTGTCTAACTTCCATAGGAATGCTGTAACTGTTTTCTGTTTCCCCCAAAACGATCTTTGGTCTTTTATATTTGTAATATAATGGAAACGTTAACAGAAATATTCTAAATATATTATTCACTTCGCGAAAAAGCAGCATTTCTATTGTTTTTCTTACATCAGAGCAATCCTAAATTTGAATATCTTGTGTCACTGGATGACATTTCACACAGATGCTACTAAAATCAGTGATAACTTAACCATCACTTTGACATATTCTGTCCAATGTGGTTAACTATAACATGAACATCCAGTATTTCGTCTGTCGTTACGTTCTGAGTTCAAATTCCGCCGAGGTCGACTTTGCCTTTCATCCCTTCAGGGTCGATAAATTAAGTACCAGTTACGCACTGGGGGCGATGTAATCGACTTAATCCGTTTGTCTGTCCTTGTTTGTCCCCTCTGTGTTTAGCCCCTTGTGGGTAGTAAAGAAATATATAACACGGACATCCAGAGTAGTTTTTCCTAATTATCTACTCCTTGATTGATTGCTTGATTTATACATTTCAACAGTTATGTATTATTAAGCCGCAGCCGGACCCTAGTGAAACAGTCATATAATCCAAAGATATTCTAGTTTTGACCATTGAGATTACATTTTCCAATGCTTCGTTTCAACTTTGACTCTGTATGATTTGAATGAATTGGACTGCTTTTTTTCTAACATGTCGAGCTACCACGCAGAAGCTCCTTATTCTTTCCATTAGTGATCGTCAGATATGCTGAAATTTCGATTACGTTAGATTGCTATCGGGCTCTTTCTTGATTTAATGATATTTCTAGTAAATATTTCCAGGTGATCAAGTAAAAAAATCTTAAAACATTTCTTCGCTGTTATCCATTCAAAAACAGAGTGGTTAAATTTACATAAAAGATCTAAAACTGATAGTTAAAAAAATAAAGTATTTTTTTATGTTCGAAAATAAATACACTATTTCTAATTCAGAAATAGATATTTGATTCGGATTTCATCAATTGCTTAATATTACTAGCAAATAATATTGGAAGTTTTACAAGTCAAAATAATTCCAGAAATTATCGATAAGGAAATATGTAGCACTTTCTGTTGTTTTTATTTATTTATATATTCGTATTTAACTCTGTTGAATTGTTATGACAGTGTCTGTTTCCTTTCAGAAGGCATATTATATAATCATTAGAAAACATAGTTTCTAAATTCTACATCCACTATCATCACCCACTTCTGCATAATCAAGTATGTTATTAGAGTAATACTGCCCAGAGCGTAGTAACGGATTAAGATACCATTATATTTTACAATGAAACGGTGAGATTTGAGGTTTATTTTAGAATATACATTGTTTTAAAAATACATTTGTTTCAGAGTAATAATTCGGGATCTTTTCGGTTTGAACGGCAGTTTTTCTAGCGGTGTCACATGAAACTGTTACTCGTAATTATGACCCTAGAATCGATTTATTGTATTTCAATCTCTTTTAGGGTTAGGGTGGGGGAAGGGTATCTTTTTTTCTTCATAAATGTAAATAAACCCAATCTATTTCTTAAACGAGGGACATATTCATACGGCACAGGATGCTTTTTAACTCAATAGACGTCACTGATTGGTTGAAATTGCAGAAATTGAAGAAAAAAAAACAACAAATATCTTACAAACTATAGAATTTTCTCAATAAAGTCAAGAGAAAAAGATGTTTTATAAACACATTCTACCAGTATACGAAGTTTAAAATGTTTTAGTTACCTAGAAATTATGTTAAAAACTGCCGTTCAAACCGAAAAGATCCATAATTCGGTTTGCATTAGAATTTATCACTTAAATTATGTTGTTAACTCACCTTGTATTTTTTTATTTAACATATGACCTCGTTTCGATTCTCAATTCAAACCATCTCATTTCAGTCATGTTGCTTTTTCCCATTTGAAAAGTATAAATGACCCTAAATCTCGTTTCTCTCCCAGCATATAACATCATGCCTGCCATGAAAATATATTACCATCTTACACTTCTGGCTCATGATTAGTTTCTTCTTAATATTGACCAGTTTAACACTGTTCCGAATGCGTTGATTCCCATAAGATATTCTATACCAACTAGATGCCTTCACAGTTGAAATGTTATTCCCTCTAGACATATTACATCATGGTAAAAAGTTTTTCTTTCTTTCCAGACACATTTCAACACACTCAAAAGTATTATATTCTCTTGTTATATCAGAACAAGAGGAAGTTGTTTTACCCTTTCTCATCATATTTCATAGCTGAAGCGATTGCAATCATTGCAAATGATCGTCCGAAGTGGTTTTGGTATTGTAGGAAAGGAAACATTTGGCATAATTCTCTTTCATACTTCAGTATATAGCCTAACTTTCCAATAAATAAATGTCCATCCACGCAATTT
Source organism: Octopus sinensis (assembly GCF_006345805.1). Classification (NCBI taxonomy): domain Eukaryota; kingdom Metazoa; phylum Mollusca; class Cephalopoda; order Octopoda; family Octopodidae; genus Octopus; species Octopus sinensis. The sequence goes on from NC_042998.1 coordinate 168,789,438, forward strand.
TCTGCAATTCCAACCATTTCTAATAGATTTTATTTTGTGTTGAGAGCAAGAAACTCAATTTTGGACTCTGGAATTATCGATACATCTTGTATAGCTTTTCTTGTAATGAGGTAGTAACTATATATATATATATATATATATTATATATATATATATATATATATATATGTGTGTGTGTGTGTGTGTGTGTGTGTGTGTGTGTGTGTGTGTGTGTGTGTGTATATATATATATATATATTATATATATATATATATATATATTATATATATATATATATATATTATATATATATATACATACGTGCGGTGTGTATTTAAGTATAAGTGTATATTTGTGTATAAGTGTACGTTTAAGCTTTTCATAGCAAATCGTCGATGCTATTTTTAGTTGTATATTTTGGTGGGCTGCAGTGTTTACGATAATGATAAGAATTAACCCACATGTATAAAAAGAAAGAGCTACATCTGTAGCAGAGCAGCTTAAATTTATTCGTAAAAACAGTTTTTTTTATGCTCGGCCGTCTATTATTACTGAATAGCAATAATTTAGCAGGATCAATTCCCTAGTAGTTAAATGTTTAATGTGTTATTCTGTTATTTTTTTTACATGTTACAGCCTAAAGGCTGTGACCATGCTGGGGCACCACCGGTGTTGATATTATCTGTAAAGTTTGTTTGTAGAGAACTTATAACTGTTTTGGTGTGTTACGCGTTAATTTTAAAAGTCAGAATGTTTAACGTTATTTTCAAACTTTGAAACGCTTCATCTTATCTGATGGTGCTACAGATAGCTTTTATCATATTTTGTGATATCATCAAGATATACCATTAACCAACGCACACTTGTAAGTCAAACATTTTTCATTATTTAAGGTAGATTAAACGACGCAAATATTTTAGAGGAAACCTACTATAATCGGAAATCGACAACGAATCATAGATATATTTAATCAAGGGATTAACTCTTACTCAGCAATCCTCACCATGCTTTTGTTATAATGATATTTATAATAGGACTCTAAGTTAGGTAAAACATCTTATGTTCATAAGAGTTACATGATATTCCTGGATTCCACATGGACGTTAGCTTCGCTAGTGATATGAAGTATCTACAAACAAGATCAACTAAACTGCAGGTAAGTTATTTTTTAAAGAGGTTTACCACGAATCCAACTACATAAATATATGCTTCTATAGTCCATAACGTATAGTATCTTCAGGTCAAACTAAAGAAACAATGTAGCAGTAGCTATGAACACTTCACCACTAGAATCCTGGAGAATGCAATGTTTCCATTATTATGAAACTTAAGGTGCCAAGCTTTCTGAAAACGCTTCAGTATATCAGCGAGTTATGGGCATCATGCAATCAACATTATATAATTTATCGACGACAAAATGTTTAATAAGAATATCAGTGACATTACCACAAGCATTATTCATTAGAATATTAATTCCACTGGAACACTACTCAAACTGTTGGTGCATTGTTGCCACCTTCTCCACTGTATTGCATATATTATTAATAGACATTCGGTCTTACATATACGCGGCATGAATAAAACATCGAACAGCAACACAAGATGTTTTATAAAAATTACAAGCATAGTTTACAAATACCCACGTCAGTGTATGAACGTCTAAACATGGCCAACAACGACGAGATCTGAAAATGTCTCACTAAACATTTGCAAGGGAAATATTTTATATCTGGTTCATCTCTGATAACAACAAATTAGATAAACAATACTTCACCCATAGCATTGTCACCAAAGAGATAAACAGCTAGTAATCCTAATAAATCTGGAATCTTCCATCCAGTTTGTGTACGTATTCTATCGCCTAAAACACACCACTTTAAATGCCACAAATCTTCCAGTTGCTCACATCATTTATTTGTATTAACACAGTTTTGTTAAAGAGAGCAAATATTTGTTAATACAATATATTGACTGTATCATGTTGCTGGCAGAATTTAAACTTCTGGTGGTGATACATATACCTTAAAGTCTATATTTAAACGTACAGATTGTAGGCAAATAATTTTGTTTTGTCCAGACGCAATAATTTTATTTGTACTGGAAAGTTACAAGAAGCGTCTATAGAATCTAACATTTGTCTCATTGACTCCAGAAACTAAAACGAAATAAAAATGTTTCGACTGAAAATCGAATTGGTTCAGGACTTTATTCGCTATGCTCTCACGCACTGCTATGCATTACCAATCAAAAGATTAGTGGTTACAAGTAAAATTTCTGTATTCCCTCATTGATAATCACAGGAAAGTGATTATATATAAAATAAATATGCATAAGCAATAACAAACACATATAGGATAAATATGGATAACATTCTCACCTGTGATAAACGATAGTCGTCTCATGGCTGGAAACGGATGATTCCCAGATGTATCCAATATATCAAGCCGATAGGGAGCTCCACGAATTCGGTAAATTTTCCGATGAAAATCCTCTATGGTCGGTGTGTAGTTCTCATCAAATTTGTTGGCAAGAAATCTTGAAACAATGGCAGTCTTCCCAACTTTTGCTGATCCAAGAATGACAAGACGATGACAGTTCTCAGGGGGAGCACTATCACCTTGTTCTACAAGAGCCATGTCTGCGGCTGTTGCATTTCCCAGAGACCAACAGAGACATGCCAAATGAGATTGACCTACAGCCAAACAAGATTTGCTATCGTTGTCTGTGTTTTGGAAGTACAGCTTCCAAGGACGACTGGAAAAGATAAACGTTTTAGGATTTTAGTTAATATTTATGAAAAAAAAACGAGAAATGGAGAGAATTAACACAATTATTTTGAAAGGAAAATGCATGAATTATTAAATCAAAATAGTACAATGAATGAAATTTGAAATCCGCAATGAATTGCGTTCTCTGCAAATGTTAAGAGCATGATAAGAGCGAATTACCTCATTATTTTTCTAAATTGTGGATTTATATATTTCTCTCCTTCTTTTGATTTAATACCGAAAATATGTTATGAACGGAACTTCCGATACTTCAGTAGTGAAACCGTAAGTAATTATTTAACTTTTCACTTAGTATAACTTTATTTCAACTAAGTCCATACTAGAAGTTAATGTGTGTAAAAGCCAGACAAATCTCATTAAATTATGAGGTTTATCGATAATGAAAAGATATGTCTATTAGCAACACATAATTCCAAACAAAAATCCATAAATGAATTATTCAGCTTAAGATCTTAACCATGAACAATAAAATCCAATAATAAAGCTAGGTCAAAACCAATGAGTGAGACACAAGAAACAAAATTTGAATTCAATTACATTTTGTGACAAAGCCTGGTTAGATGCTATTATTATTGCTATGGTTTAAAAGCAATAAATTCGTAAAATGTTGCCATCATACTCACTGAAGAAAAAACGTAAAAGAAATACACAACCTTTCTATGTCACTAGTATATAATATTGCATGTGGAGACAGCAAAATTTTACTGGCCGTAAATGAATAGCATAAGCCACGTGCTCGACTAATTGCTTGTGCTAATTTAGCAATAAAATTACTGGGAGGCGTGGTATGGGTAGTAACGATTCTTACTTTTGAATATTCTGATTACTGAAGCAAAAAGAAATTATAAATGCATTGTAAAATCATTTATGCGTGTTCTGTCTCTAGAAAAAAAAATTATACCATTCAATAAAAGTAGACAGTGAAAATTATTTTCGATAATGTCAACGTCAGTTGAGATATCCGTTCAAAGCGCAATTTATAACTGAACGATGAAGTAGTTCTGGTTGAAATTGAATTAATTCACGTAACTATTTAGCAAATGACACTTGTACAATGGCTTTTTGAATGCTGTGCTACGACCATTGATTGTCGAAGTTTTCATTACATAAACAATAATTTTGTCATTAAGGATGAAGCCTTAGTTGTAAAGGAGAACAAAGAATACAAAGATGTGGCTTCCATATTTTTTCCTAAAGATTTTATTGACATAAGTGATGTGGCACCAAACAAGGAATGAAACCAATTTCTGTTAGAAGTCGACATGAGCTTACTGTTTATATATTTCAAACCGTATTGTTCTGGATTATATTCTTCTGACATAATGTAAGACAAGCGTCTGTAAGTGTAGGCAATTCGCCTCATTTGTATAGCTATAACTACAACCTACTTTATCAACACTGGTAGGATGTGCACACAGAACGAAGAAGGACGGGACGACATTACATCTCCTTTAATTCAATATCCTACTTTTGTGGCAAGTGGTGCGTTCGATAATTCTTAATATTATACGTTGTGAAAAGAAGTTGAGCAACAGAAGAGATACAGCATCGGGCAATATTTAATTACAACTTAGTTCAAATATGACCAGGATAAATTTTATTTTCATTTATTCTTGGGGAATGGATAACATAAGTTCCAGTTATACGCTCGTGTAACTTCAACGATTCTGCTAGCCGGCTGTCTTATATATATATATATATATATAACTTTGATAGGTTTCAGTTAGTATAGGCCCAGGCTATGTCTAACTTAATAGTACCATCTCTGTATAGAATACACTTCGTAGTGCTCAAGACGTTTTAACCTGAGCAAGTAGAGGAGTAAATGTAAGGATAGGCAAGTCAAACAAGTCGATATACAAAAATATTAAATACATTTAATACAGAAAATGTAGATATGTTTATATATAAAAAGGTCTGAATTATTCGGAATACAAATAATATCAAGAATTAAAGAGGTTGAATAAGAGTTTTACGAGTCCAACAGCTGTTTCAGAGGACTTGATGGATAATAGCAGCCTCCGTCTTCAAGGATTTGAGGTTTCAAAAGACGGAGGCTGGTATTATCCGATGATGGAACCAATTAACAATCATTATTTTGGACCATCAAGCCCCCAGAAACAGCTGTTGAACTCGTAAAACTATAATTCAACTTCTTTAATTCTTGATATCATTTGTATTCAGTATAAGTTGGACCGTTATATACGTAAATATATATACATTTTTGTATCAAATGTAGTTAATATTTTCTGCATATCGACTTGCCCTACTTGCTTATCCTTACAAACACACACACACACACACACACACACACACACATACACATACACACTACGGGTATCTTTCAGCTTTCATTAACCAAATCCATTCAAGATACTTCTGTCGGCTCGAGATTATAGAAGAAGGCACTTGCCCAAATTGTCACGAACCGAGACCGAACCCAGAATCATGTTATTGGAAACCGAGCTTCTTACCACACAGTCACGCCTGCTTGGCTGTGTTACGAACGTCTAATTAGCAATCACGAAAAACTGTTGTTTTCGGACAACGAAGAGATCGGCTAGCACACACCGTAAGCAGAGCATCAAAATTATGCAAGATCTTTTTAAAGTTCATTTTAACGGCCGGACTTTTTCCTCTGTTGATGTACGGGTATACATTTCTGTCAAAAGAAAACCCTTGTTTCTGGTTTGGAGATCGGGCTTTTTATTCTCTAATCAAGAGAAATTTGAAAAAAGAAAATCAGTAAGACGTCCTTTAAGCCATATGCCCTTCCACACATACATACATGCATACATAGATGAATATATATATTACATACAAACTTACATACATGCATGCTTATGAACGTACGTAATTTAATTAATTGCAACGCTGGATGTATTATATATAGCAGTTAGTGCCTGCATTGTACATAAAAATGTGAGTATAAACCCAGAGAATTAATTTTATTCCAATCCCAGCAAATGTATGTGTGTTTTGAGTTAATGAAATATTTGCTGGTAAATGTCTTCTTTGTTATCTGCGTGTGGTTGGCTTTTACGAGTTAAATGTATGATTTATGCGTTTGTATTTTTATAACCAAGTATAAATTTCTGAATGAGATATTTCATGATCGTGAACATGATTTTCATATTTTATGTACTTTACAAATAAAGAGCAATTGAGAGCCTCATGTGCATGTGTATGGCGTGAATATATATATTTGTGTGTTTGTATATAAGTTCATATTTGTGTATATGAATGCTTGTGTATGTGTGTGTGTGCGTGTGTGTGTAAGTGCTTGTTTCTGCATATTTAACAGTATGCTTTCGATGGTACTAAAGTTAGTGTGTATTGTGTATACGAAGTATGTGTGCCTAAGTATAACTGTTGCATTCGTACAATATAACATCATCTGCGATGTCTAAACGTAATTTAGCTTCGTTACTGTCCTCGGCCGTTTATTTCATTTATTTTTTGTAGACTAGGTTAAACAAGCATGTTTTGTATCAGGCTTCAAGTAATTTTAGAGGTTTCAATATTATACATAGAAGTGACTTGATGGTGACTCTCATCACGTTCTCTAGAAAACACAGATTTTCATCTCCACAACTACATATTAAATACGTAAAAGAAAATATATATTATCAAAAAACAACGGTACATTACTGTAATTACGATATGTGGGTCAATTGTTACTGTTCAAAATTAAATATGCGGGCATAACGGAAATATAATAAAATAGTGTAAATTCACTTAATCTAAACTAATTTCTGGATGTGAAGATTAATCTAGAAAGTGTTCCATAACGGTTGAGGAAAATCTGTTATATTAACTGAACAAGTTCTTCAAAGAAATTCTATCATATATGATGAAAACAAAAACTCTAATGAACATTATATAACTATTTCCAGTTATAATACTGCTTTATAGATCCATAATCAACAAATAAAAGTTATTAGCAATATATAAACTTACGTATTTAATTAACAAGGAAACCGAATAATAGTAAAGGCCGAATTTTTCGTTTAAACTTAGTCATCAGAAGATTCAATAAGATGCAGTTGTTGCTTATCTCCACGCTAAACATGATATAAAAGACCTATGATCACAGCCGTTCCAGCGCGTATTTTAACATATATGTTTTTACTGTATGGTTCACTATAGGCGCAGGAGTGGCTGTGTGGTTCCGGGTTCAGTCCCACTGCGTGGCATCTTGGGCAAGTGTCTTCTGCTATAGCCCCGGGCCGACCAATGCCTTGTGAGTGGATTTGAAAGAAGCCTGTCGTATATACGTATATATATATGTGTGTGTGTATTTGTGTGTCTGTGTTTGTCCCCCTAGCATTGCTTTACAACCGATGCTGGTGTGTTTACGTCCCCGTTACTTAGCGGTTCGGCAAAAAAGAGACCGATAGAATAAGTACTGGGCTGACAAAAAATAAGTCCCGGGGTCGATTTGCTCGACTAAAGGCGGTGCTCCAGCATGGCCGCAGTCAAATGACTGAAACAAGTAAAAGAGTAAAGAGTATGTGATTTTTCTGATAATACTGTACAATGCGAGGGAGATTTCGCTACTGCAACCACGTATAAGCGTCTTCGTTGGCTCGTATAAATTAAATTATATTAGATATACATATTAACAATGTGCTATTATGTAAGAAAAAAACATTTACGTATATTTTAACATAATTGTACCGAAACAGATATAGCAGACATTATTACAATAATATATGTATATGTGTGTGCCCCTGTGTGTGTGTGTGTTTGTGTGTGTGTGTGTGTGTGTGTAAGTATCTATATGTGTGTCTTTGAGTCTGTATTTCAACTCCACCATCAATTGGCAACCGGTGCTGATTTGTTTATGTTCCTCTAACTTAGCTGTCTGGTTAAAGAAACAAATAAAATAAGTTCTAGATTTGAAAATCCTTCTTCTGGATTCGATTCGTTCACCGAAAGTTTCTTCAAGGCGGTGCCCCAGCATACATTTAACCCGTTTATCTTTTACTTGTATTCATGGAATTCTTATATATTTTTTACTTGCTTCAATGATTAGACAGAAACAAGTAAAAGATAAAAGATCTCCAAAAATCACGCTAATCAACGAAATAATGTTACATTTATTTGTTTGTTTTTTTTTGTTGTTTTTTTTAGATCAGAGATGAAATTCGCTATTTGTGAATGTGTTTTGGTCACGTGTGCCAATCTCGATCTTTTCTTTTTTATATAGCATTTCTAGATTTTGAAATATGACAGTTTTATATTTTTTTCTCAGTTTTATCAATACTTAATAGCATTTTATGCAAGATTTGTTTATTGCTAAAGTAAAACGCACATAACACTTGATTAATTCCCATATAATTGATTTTAACATTAAAAATATTCATTTCTAAATCTTTCAGAGGGACTTATAGAATAGCAGCACGATAAAGTGATGGTTTGGTGCCAACTTAATGTGGCATTCTCAGGAAAGGGAAGAATGCTACTGCTATTTAGCCTCAGGAAACACCGTTTCCAGTTGGCTATGTGATACAAGCGCACTGTGTCCTTATGTTTTCAAACAGGGGAGATAAGCACCTCCACCCAACACAGCCAGCATCCAGAGATTAGTTTCAGAGTCATTGCTCTTCATCAGTCTGGAGTAGCTTGGCTGGCGGAGCTGTCGATGCTTATTCAACTTTGAAAGTATAGAGAATTTCAAGTGGAATAAATTCACTGATCTACAAAATTAGAAATATTGCATTTCTAAATCTCCCAGAGGGACTTATACAGTAGCAGACTAACACCAGTTTCATTGGATTTTGTTTTATTCATTTATATATACGTATATTGAAAATATAAATTATCCAAATTTCTTAAAGCGTTGTGACTATAATTTTCGGTTATAAACTTCATTTGGGTCGTAGAAATAGAGCGTTCAGTAACAACCAGTTTCCATGCATTCATTCTAAAATCTTTATTTTCTCTGTTTCTTTGTTTTTTATTAATGAAACAGTCCACCTTACATATGTTTACTTTCCCAAGATTTGATGGAAAGTAATCTAGGTGAGAATGTAGAACGTGTATTTTTAAAAACACGGAAAAGCTAATTTATGAAAACATCAAGGAGGTTCTCCTCTCCTCTACACCTGTATAAACAGTGGACTTATACTGAAGAATGTTTGCTCGTAATCAATTCATTTAGCAACTAAGCAAGCTATTAATTACTATGCATACAGAGCTTGTTTAAATTCGATAGCATTTAAATCCTCCCCAATTTGCAGATCAACAAAAAAATTTAATTTACCACAACGACACTTAAAGTTTTTAGGGGGTGCTCAGATCTCCTCAAATTAATTTTACATAAGTTTTCGTTAAACAAAGCGTACTATAAAGAGATGGTAGAAATAGAGTTTTGGAGTTAACTGCTTTGTCCATTACGTATTTTGTAGTTATCTCCCGCTCTTGGATTGCAAAAGTTTGCCCTTCTCTAATCTGATGTGATATTAACATGTTCTTTGTGTTTACAAGAATCACACCTATACATAGCATATTTTTATATGCAGGCTATTTCTCGCCCATGTTTTTGTTGAGTAACATAAATCCACGAATTTTGGAGTCAGATGGAAGATCTTTGGGAAGTTTAAAACTTCTTGAAGAATTTACTTTCTACTGGTAAGCTATTGTTGTCTTCAGTTAAGAGAAGCTGGTGGATTTATTTACTGTTATTATTTCTGTTTAGCAGATGGTGCCTGGAAGATGTCATTCTGCACTCGAAAGCCTTTTGTACTGATCTTCAGCTTATTCTGCCCTCTTCCTTCCGAAGATAGAGTTTATTACTATCGCTATTTCAATGAAAGTTTCTAGATGATGTCAGAATCTTGATTGCTTTTATATCTGTAGAACGTATTTTCTCTATAAAACAACCAAGTATCCTAAATTGTATTGATGTTCCTGTTTCTCTCAGCACCTCTGTATTATGCTTCCATCAGATTGTAGGTATCCGTAGTATTCGTAGTGTGGAAAAAGGAGGTAGACAATTTTCTTTGGCCAAATTCCATTTCTTATCAGCTGTAATTGTTACTAAATCTAGCTGTTCTTCATTATTGCAAATGATTCCATTATAGATCCAATATAGATCTAACGTATAATTTGGTTTCTTTTCTTAGGGCATTAGACTAGAAAGTAAAACGTCAAAGAAGTCTTGCGTGAATATATAAGAAAACACGTCTTTCTTTCTCATTTATGCGAAATGGTTGATGGCCTCCAACTATATTCTAAGGCCTGAATCCGTATAAGAGAATTAGTTGACTTCGTTATAACATTCTGACATGAAAAAACGTGGAGTATCACTAATATAAAACATTCCTGCATTTGTGAAATGAGCAACGAGCTGATAACACATTACATACTTATTTGACTTCCCGAAAATATAATCTTCCTCGTTCGAGTGTTAGCAAAGATATAATCATGGTCTATTATACAAGAATATAAAATATGATAACTGGAGCAAATATAAATCAATTTCTGCGGATGAACTTACCAATACTGATAACAACATATGAGTAGTTAAGGATATATATAAAAGGTATCCATACTGAAGCGAAAACTGAAGTCCCGCAGAATACAAATGGTCATAAAAGCCTCGATATCACAAGTGTTATTCACTCCACCTGAATCAATAATTTGAGGAGCAGGGGCAGGGACAGTGTATAATATCATCTTAGGCAAGAGATGAATGTGGAAGTGTATCTCTTCGTCAATATCTCCTAAAAATCCAACTTTGACATAAACTTAAGAAACAACCCTGCAGGCGTGGAAAAAATAAAACCATGGAGGTTTGTAAAGAAACTTGAGGTAAAATACAAACCAGCAAACGACTAGTAATAGGCACAATGCTTCCGAAAGGGCCCTTAGGAGAAAAATCAACATGCACAAATTTTGTAATAGTAGTGTTGCCAATTAATTTGTAATCATTAATAGCATAAATACAAAGAGGATTAATTTAGGAGTAGAAAATCTAGGGTAGAAAATACAGCTAGATATCTTATGTGCAGAAGTAATAATTAATGTTTTCTATAAAACTTTAACGGGATAACATGCAGATGTGCCTAAAATGTTATCGAGAATGTGAGCAAAAAGATGGCAATTCTATTCCGAGGAAGGCTGAGTCATTTAATCAGTTTGTAAAAATCATTCTGAAGGAATATTCATGCATATCCGTAAAATTTAAGAATTATAACATTCAAGCAGTATGAAGATGTTATTTATTGAGATGAAAAGAATATGATGGAATTTAGATGAGTAGAAGTAATAAAAAAAAATACTTCATAAATAAGTGGATACAAAGAACGTAAAGAATGTATATAAGCAGACAAAGAGAAAGTTATAAATTCCATTTTTAAAATATAGGTCAAGTGTAGTCACTGGGCATATACATCAACACTAGTTTCAAGAATATCAGCACTAGTTTCAAGAATATGAAATGGATATGATTGATTTAAAAACGGACCCAGTTCATTAGTAGGGCATCAAAACACGCAAAATTTTGTTTTTCAATTTCTAATTTCCACAAAAGTGTACACATTGTAAGTTGATAAATTACTGCTTCTTATCTTCAAAGATCATTGGTAAAAGCGCACATATATAAATAAACAGTTTGTAACTAAATGCTTCTTTGGTAACCTAGAAACGCTGAGAACTTATATCAGAAAACTGACAGATTTAATTAATTAGGAAAATAAAGATCTGTAAGATGTTTCAAATACTTTGACTTTGACTATATTGATGTAACATAAAAAAGTACATACACTTGTACATACACACGAACATACATAAATTAAACACTTACGTATGTTCTTTCAGATTAAACAAGACAGCTTTGTTATATTCTTGGCGACTGGCTTTTAGTTGCAAAGAAAATATGTTAAAAGCTTATAAACAAGGTCAAATTATATGCATAAAAACATTCACATATGCACAAATATCCAAGTACATACACAGATATACATTAATATTAATGGTATAAGTTGTCTTTGTACTAGCTTCCTAATTCCATTTTGGTTCATCAATTTCCTGCATTTAAACATATATCGGACGAAAGATTTTAATAACATATCTACAGTTTGCTTCGATTTCTTTTTTATTCGAAAGAAGGCAACCAAGATCTTGTTGGCATGCAATATTAACATGTCAGGAAAATCTGTTGAAATATTTAAATCGACATTTTAGTTGTGATGGAATATAGAGACAACATATACAAAATCCCGCTATAAATACATATAAAATATATACATATTTACACACACACACACACACACACACACACATATATATATATTTATATATACATAGAGTTGTATTTGATATATATATACGTATACATATATGAATATATATATATATATATGGATATATGTATATACATATACATCCGTATACATACATATATATATATATATATACATATATTTATATATAGATCTGTGTATATATATATGTGTGTGCATATATATGTGTGTATAGATATATGTGTATATATATATATATATATATATATATATATATATATATATATATATATATATATAGGTATATGTATATGTGTATATATATATATATATGTATATATATATTATAGATATACATTAAATATATAATATATATATAGGCATGTATATGTATGTATATATATATGTATGTATGTATATGTATGTATGTATGTATGTATGTATGTATGTATGTATGTATGTATGTATGTATGTATGCGAGCGGCGTATGTGTGTTTGGTATAAAGATAGCTTTGATGGAACAAACGGAGAAATATAACTTCATACATGCAATACATATTGCACGAAGCTCTAAAATCGTAATACACTTCTCTAGGCTTACACGTAATAAAGAAATATACATGTATTTATGTATTTAGGTATGTATGTGTTTATGTGCATATGTATGTATGTATGTATGTATGTATGTATGTATGTATGTATGTATGTAGGCAGGTAGATAGGAGTCAGGTAGATATGTAGGTAGGTAGGTAGGTGATACGTACGTATAATATATAGATACTTGCATAAGTGTACGAATATACGTATTTAAATACATACATACGTATATGCATGCACGCATACATACATACATACATACATACATACATACATACATACATACATACATACATACATGTATATAACAACTCAATAACCCATCTACTGTAACTAGCAAACATAGGCATCAAAGTACCAACAAAGGAGATGTAAACCGCAATGAAAAGCACCAGATACGGCCAAACCATGATAGTAGAAATGATTGTGATATAGTTAACACGGTAACAACGTCGGGAAATGAAGTCAGAACTGCCATATATACAAATGAATATAATAAATGCTCATGCAGAGGAAAATTAAAATGCCTATTGATGAACCTCTGTATGAGTACAAATCTTGTATATAAATGTACTGTACATACATAGTCGAGGGCCGTATGTCTACAATGGGGCAACATCTGATTCATTCAAGAATCGTTATCGTAACCATGTAACCAGCTTCAATAAAATCAATAAGAGACACCCAACATCTTTCGCCGATATTTTGTGGCGACTTAAGGAAGATAAAATTTTAAATAACAACTTTATCCACAGTAAGACACGCAATACCATATAATATCTTTTCCGCTGCTTCTTGTCTATTCTGTGGACCAATAAGAAGATTATTAATAGAATTTCTAAAAGACTCTCAAGATGCTTACATACATGTAAATGGACTTTCGCTTAAATCAATGGGAATGAATTTAAGTAACTGTTAACGTTATCCACCTTAAGATATGGATGAATCAAATTTAGCTTTAACCTCCACATTCTTATAAACACCAAATACTTATTTAACTCGCTATGTGAACGTATGTTCAACAAATCACACGTGCACGTATGCTTACATCTTCGTGGTTATTTGTATGAGCGAGTGTATATGCGTCATGCAAGCTACACGAGGGTGTTTATATATTCATATCCGTTAACGGTTATATTTAAAACATTTTTGCTGTGTTGCGTGTTGGTTTCTTTTTCGTATCTGTTGATCTTCTATATAAATGAAGCTATATCCTTTAATTTGCTGCGATTCTTCACAAGAACTGAGAAAATACATTGCGGAAGTGTTATTTTAATGAGTTGTATCGTTGTATCGATTTATCACTCGAAGAGGTACATCTGCACCGTCGGATGCTCCTGAACCAGTTGTTAAGTATCCACTCGTGAAGGACCGATGCTAGATGTGTGGAAACAATTGTAGTGACGAATAAAAACTCTCGTATCTTCCATCTTCCGTCTCTCATTAACCACATATATATATATATATATATATATATATATATATATATATATGTGTGTGTGTGTGTGTGTGTGTGTGTGTGTGTGTGTGTATACATACCTACATATTAAAAATATATAGACACAGACAGACAGTTAGATAGATAGATAGATAGATAGATAGATAGATAGATAGATAGATAAATAGATAGATAGACATATAGATAGATAGATAGATAGATAGATAGATAGATAGATAGATAGATAGATAGATAGATAGATAGATAGATAGATAGATAGATAGATAGATAGATAGATAGATAGGCATATGCATTGGTGTGAGTATAGATATGCATGATTGTGCTTACTTGTGAAATACGTGCTGTTCTAATACGTGTTGTCCTAGAAATTTTACTTGCGCCTGATTCAATATGGATTTAGAAATTCAAATGATGAAATCTACATGGTGAAAGAATAATATTGCTGTTTCCAATGAAACAAACTGATGTGCAAACATTATGTAAACTATGGACATGGATATAAGATTCGTCTCCACTAATTTTTATGTTATTCGCTGTGGCAAGTATCACATTCATAATAATAATATAAAAGCACTGTTATTAACAGTAGCAATTAACCAGTTTAGATGACAGCGATAGCGATGTTCAATGATAGGCTTCTCTTATGCATTATAAACCCAACTCGTATTTCCAGCAGAAGAAAGGTTGAAAGTACTTAAGGCGGCGAGCTGGCAGAAACGTTAGCACGCCGGGCGAAATGCTTTGCGGTATTTCGTCTGCCGTTACGTTCTGAGCTCAAATTCCGCCGAGGTCGACTTTGCCTTTCATCCCTTCGGGGTCGACAAATTAAGCACCAGTTACTCACTGGTTGTCTGTCCTTGTTTGTCCTTTCTGTATTTAGCCCCTTGTGGGTAGTAAAGAAATAGGTATTTCGTCTGCCGCTACGATCTGAGTTGGAATTCCACCGAGGTCGACTTTGCCTTTCATCCTTTCGGGGTTCGATGAATTATATACCAGTGAAACACCGGGATCAATGAAATCGACTTACCCCCTCCCCACAAATTTCAGGCTTTGTGCCTGTAGGAGAAAAGAAAAGCTGGATGAAGTACTTAGCGGCTTTTCGTCCGTCTTTACGCTCTGCGTTCAAATTCCGCTGAGGTTTTACCTTCCATCCTCTCGGAATCGATAAAATAAGTACCATTCAACCCACTTTCCACAAAATCATTTTCAGGCTTTAGGCCTGTAGTAAAAAAGATTGTTATATATATATACACACATATATATATATATATATATATTATATATATATATATATATATATTATATATATATATATGCACAAATGTATACGTATGTATACGAATAAAGGAGATACTCAATAATCAATGCTAAACTCAGTGTTCTTTAGAAAGGGAGCAAAGCCGTAGTAGTGACAACTTCATACCCTACAATCACTACGTACCTATTCAAAGACACCATGCTGCAACGACTTTATATTTAAGATTCATTCGTTATTAAATGGTTTATCTAAGTAAATTATGAAATTTATGTAAAAAATGTCATTAAAATGTTTTTGTTCACTTTATCTATAAAAATATTCAGATTTTATTCATAATTATATCAGTTTCCACCAATTCATACTTTTATCCATCAGCTTAAAGTATAATGATACGTATAGACGTTTGGAATAAGAAACAGAAACGGTACGAATAATAATACGACATTTAAAATCTTTAAATAATATTAAGGCACATTGCATAAGAACAACAACAAAAATAGTGGGTATACAATCTTTTAGCGTATTTAAATACAGATTTGCTACTTTTTAATATTTTCATATTGATCTAACACCTAACTAAGGGAAAATAAACTTTTTCAAAATTTAAATGTAAAAAGTAAGACTTGACAATGTATATTCTTTCGTCGAAAACACTATTGCCTGTTAATATTGTTTACCGCATCACAGTCGATGCAGATTTGTTCACGCATGTATTTAAAAAGCCTTTTGTGTCTTTCAAATAAATATAACGTCTTCACAATATGAAAAAATTACCTTAATTAAAAATTTCATTTCATTCATTCTAGCTTTGTTTACAGCACAAACTATTATACGTCCGAGCTTGTATGTGGGTGTTCTATTTGTAAGATTAGCAATGAAATATCCTTAAATCGTAAATTATTATCTTCAAAATGTAAAGATACAGAGGATTCTATAGTTCTAAGTCTTTAAAAATGTCATGATGATCATAAATGAAACGATCTTGACCCAAGGCCTGATTTATCAGAGCTTGGGTAGAGTTCACAGACACATCTAAATAACATTTCGTGCCCTAGCGAGATATAAAATTATGTTCGTGCATTTTACTTGAATATGTATAACTGCAACGTCATCGAATCCGTAATTGACTCGGTTTTCCTGAATACACATGGCTAAATTGTGTGAAAAGAAATATTGCCCCAACACCCACATGTTAACATTCTTTTAAATGGTTTCATTAAATTGATTTTCTTCTTTGCTTGCTTTTGAATATAATGAAGATGTAACACACTCATTGAATCCTACACTTATACTATCAAGATAATAGATTTGTTCCCTTACGTACAGTAAAGTATAAATAATTATCTGATACTGCTTTTCTTTCCCATAATGTAAAACTACGCGGTAAGGGGTCTCCTGTTCTTATGCTAGTGTCATCTACAAATAATCTCACAGGAGGAAATTGAATAAATGTACTTGACTCGGTTGAACGCTTAACTTGCATATTGCAATGACAACAATACATTGTATCACTTAGCAATCCCCACCTGTAGTGCATCAAAGTTACTTATAAACCATTTGAAAACTAGTGAAGTATCTCAGAATGTTTTCAATGCAGTGATCAGGCAAGCGCCTTTATAATGTGTCCTGTTTCAGGAAATGTCAGATATTCTGGTAGTGAGGATCGATCCATCTAAATTAATGAAATAGAACCAAAGTTTGTGGAATCGCATTCATTTGACATTCTTTGTCGAACTTCTCTATCTCCTATCTGCTTACACACTTCCTCTTTTCAATATTTCTACCTTACATTATTGCAGTCTCAAACTTTGCTAATCCCTCCCACTTATTTTATCCGAGAGAAAGACATCAGATTTCTTGATACAATAACGACTGATTTATGCATTGCAATGTCTATTAAAATTTCATCATGTTTAACTACAATAACTCAAGTTTATCTAACTACATTAGTTCTTACAATCTAACAGCATTAATGTGCAATATCTATTTAACAATAGTTCTTGATATCTAATAACACAATTTTGCAATATTTGATTGCAATATCTCAGAATATCTAACAGCAATATTTTACCAAATTTAACTATTATAATCTTACTTTGGTAAGAGTCTAGGATTGACAAAATCATTAGAGCATCGTACAAGATACTTCGAGTTCAATTGCTATCAAGGTTGATTTAGACTTACATCCTTTTGGGATTCGAAACATAAGTACCAATGAATTATTGGAATCAATTTCATTGGCATTACCTTTGTCTACAGTGTGAGATCTTGTGTCTTCGTTGAAAATCAACATCTTACTACGATGCTTCAAAATACCTCGCTTAAATATCTTTCGATATATAATTGCAATATATCATGATATCTAATAATATGCCGCGATACCTAATACATATTGATATGTAACTACTATATTTTAATATCTAGCAACACTCAACATGTCAAACTAGAATATTAGACGATATTTAGCTACAGCATCTTCAGATCCTAAACTTCTATATCGTAAAGTATCTGATTATAATATATCGTTTTATCAACAACAATACCTCGTGATATCTAGCAATAATATTTCTATATTTTCTGTATATATTGAAAGGAAAGAAAATATATTGTGCAAGGAAAGCAAAATATTTTAAAATAAAGCGGAGAAAACATCTTTATTGCCTATGGATATGATATTCCATAATAGTATATAAGAATTTTCAAAAATATATAGATCAAGATGAAAACTATAAATTAAGTTAGAGGCACATAAAATGCTGAGTAAGTAAAATGCTAAGGAGACTGTATCCATGACACCTACGCAAGACTGATCATTTTGTTGGGATATTTATTCTCTACATTGCATGGCAGTATCAAATTACGTGAAAAATGATAGCAAAAATTATGTTAATCAACAAAATTTCCCGACTTGTTCTCATATCTTGTTGATGAAACTCATAAAAAGGAAAACAAAGCAAACAGGAGCTCAGTTTTGCTTCGAATTTTGTGTAGAATGGTAGGTGCTTTTTTTTTCCAAAAGTTCTACGAAAATAATGGACATTGAATACAATATAATAAGACGACTGAAATTTCAAATTTAGCTCCATTCACACACAGATATTGGGTATATTCACTGAAAAGACGAGAAAAGTTTAAGTATGACATACTTATTTTTAAGGAGGTGAGTAACCCATATGAATAAGGCGTTCAATGTTTCCTATCCAATACACGTGTATTATTATATCTCTATAAATGGCATTTAATTCTACAGGGATTTGATCACCTAACTGTCGAGGTTAAGTACCAAATAAAGGCAGCGAGCTGATAGAATAGCTATGAAGCCGAGGTTAACTTTGTCTTTCATCCTTTCGAGATCGATAAATTGAGTACCAGTTGAGCACTGCGATTCATGTAATCAACCAGCTCCTTCCCCGCAAAATATCAGGCCTTGTGCTTATAGCAGAAAGGATATTACATACCAAATATTTCTGGTGAAACTTACTTGTAACCCATAAAATATACACCAGATCAGCAACAAGATGGGAACAACAGAACTGATTTTCAGTTTGATGCAGAATTTGACTTGCACATGTCATTGATTCATAATCTTAATGAGAAGCAAATTTGGAATCGATTTGTATATCATCCCAGAAGATATATCTTTTACTCACTTAACTGACCTGAGCTCAAACGAGTCCGATTCAAAAAAAGAAACCTCATAATGAATTTTTGTAAAATAAAAATTAACCCAGTCTGCCAAGATTAAGTACATCATAGTAATAGTTTATAGGAACTAAAGAACTAAACTTACAGATAGGTAAAACAATAAATCGTTTACACTAAATCACGATTTGATCATAAGGGACGTGGACTGTTTATGACCATTGCACGGCACCTCAGATATTTGGTATTAATGTAATGATACACAGTCTGAACATATATGCGTGAATTTCTGCAGAAATAATACAATAGTGAAAGAGCCGAGTATTTGGCTCAATTATTTGCTTGACTCAGTGTAAGCCTCAATAAAAACACCAAAGGACCAGTTGGTAGTATTAAATATAACAGATGCAGAAGCAGCGGGTGGTTATGTGAAATCATTGAAAAAAATGCGCCAGGCATATATCCCATGATTCCGCTGCTTCAGTATCAGTTATGAGAAACAATATGGAAGAAAGTGAACGAGCTGGCAGAATCGTTAGCACGTTGGGCAAAATGATAAGCTGCATTTTGTCACTCTTTACGTCCTGAGTTCTAATTCCGTCGATGTTGACTTCGCCTTTCATTCTTTCGGGGTCGATTTAAAATGTACCCGTTGAACATTGGGGTCGATTTAATTGACTTACCCCTCCCCCAGAATTTTCTGGCCTTGTGCGAAAATTTGAGACCAATATATATGCAGGAAAGAAGATACCTAGACTTTTCAAACAGACATTGTTGATAGAAATGAAGTAATTTCGCAGCGGAAACTGTAAATGAACTTGGTTTCGAGAGTTGATAGAGTAAAATTGGGTTCACAAAATGAATTAGTATATTTCTCAACAGAATTTATTTCTTATTTTATCACTCTATTGATACCTGAATTCTTCATAACATATGATGTTTCAGACGAATGTAATTGAATTAGGAATTCACTTAGTTGACGGCATTCATGTTGTAGATCATTTCGCTGGTTAATAAGACTGTTTTACACACCCATACATACACACACACACACACACACACATATATATATATATATATGTGTGTGTGTGTGTGTGTGTGTGTGTGTGTGGTGTGTGTGTGTGTGTGTGTGTGTGTGTGTGGCAAAGAATACGGAATATACGAAAATTTATTATTAATCACAATTGTTTCGACACATCTAGCATTGACTCCTCTTGGGTGGGACACTCAACAACTGGTTCATATATATACACATATGCATATACATATTCATATAGATATGAATAGGCGCAGGAGTGGGTGTGTGGTAAGTAGCTTGCTAACCAACCACATGGTTCTGGGTTCAGTCCCACTGCGTGGCATCTTGGGCAAGTGTCTTCTGCTATAGCCCCGGGCCGACCAATGCCTTGTGAGTGGATTTGGTAGACGGAAACTGAAAGAAGCCTGTCGTATATATGCATATATATGTATATATGTGTGTTTGTGTGTGTGTGTGTGTTTGTCCCCCTAGCATTGCTTGACAACCGATGCTGGTGTGTTTACGTCCCCGTCACTTAGCGGTTCGGCAAAAGCGACCGATAGAATAAGTACTAGGCTTACAAAGAATAAGTCCCGGGGTCGATTTGCTCGACTAAAGGCGGTGCTCCAGCATGGCCGCAGTCAAATGACTGAAACAAGTAAAAGAGTAAAAGAGTATATATATATATACATATATGTATACATTATATATATACATATGTATACATATATGTATATAATAATAATATATATATATATATATATATATATATATGTATATATATACATATAAATATATGTATATATATATACATATATATGTATAATATCATATATATATGTATATATATGTATATATTATATATATATGTATATATATATGTATATATATACATATATATATACGTATATATATTATGTGTATATATATATATACATATATATATAATATATATAATATTATATATATATATATATCTATAACATATATATATATAGACATATATATATATATATATACATAAATATATGTATGTATATATATACATATATATGTACATATATATACTTAGTTGAAATTTTCAGAAAAATAACATACAAAGCCAGGTGTATAAACAACAAACAGGTGTATTAGTTTAACGCTCGGGAAGGTGAGAAAGTCTTTTACGTTTCGAGCCTACACTCTTCAACAGAAATGAACACGAGGAAATAAACAGAGAGAATGAAAAAAAAACTTTTAGAGCTAGTGGTCAATCATAATGGATATGTGTATATATATATATATATATATATATATATATCTATATATATGTATATATATATATATATATATATATATATATATATATATATATATATAATTATATACATTTAGTGTACACGCAATGGAGAATAACAAGACAACATAAGAGGAACAATGTTTGATAAGTAAGGTGTTAGCTTAACGATATAATGGAAAGAGAGATTATTAATATTTCTGCTATTATTTCTTCATCCGAATGCGACGGAGGAATGGCCAATCACAGATGAAGTTGCTGAAGAGTTAGGAACCGTGTCGGGATGTAGCCCAAATTCGAGGTTAAGAAAGTAGGAGGAGGTGAGTATATGAAACTATAAAAGTGTATTCGTATCTGAAATTGAGCATATTAGGGCAGCAGGTTATGTGCTTTTATATGAGTATGTATGTAGAATTGAGAAAACGCCCCCCTCACCTATGCTTTGCATAAGCAAGTGGAGCGCATGAGCTGTATATGTGAGCGTTTGTGTGTGTGAATAACGTGAGAAAGTAATTTTAATACTTCTATTATTGAAAACAAGTGGATGTATTCCACTGAAACTAGGTAAATAAAGCCTTCGAACTGGGACGATCAGTAGCGACACCTGCAAGTCTGACTACGCTGCATTGATAAGGGGCAACAACCCTGAAACGTCTGTAGCTGTCTGACTGGCAGGATGAAGCGGCTGACCTCCCTTGTTCGAAGATTTGTATGGGACGCAGGTTCGTGTGTCAAATAGCTAGCTTGAGGCGGTGGCCTCTTGGAGCTAATCAGCGACAGCTTTAGTCTTATATTTATAAGACTGCCATATTAGTATGGCGATAACTATTAATTTCCAGTAAGGCTGCCGTAATCTCCTTTAGAGAGACTTAGTAATTTTAATATTTCTATTATATATATATATTTCTAT
>NC_042998.1:168816617-168849117 GCF_006345805.1 Octopus sinensis
GAGGCTGCCTAACACAGCTCCTGCAACACTATGACTGGGTGTTGAAACAGCTACTAAATGGCTTAAATGTGGGATGTAATATATCTTGACTTTGCAAAAGCCTTTGATAAAGTCGACCATGGTATGATCTGTCACAAACTGCGTGGTCTCGGCATAGCGGGAAACTTGGAGAGTGGGCTGCACAACTTCCTAAAAGACAGAAAAAGGCATTTGTGAGCAATGGAGCCACCTCCAGGGAAACGCAAATAACAAGCGGTGTCCCACAGGGCACTGTCTTGGGCCACTGATGTTCATAGTGGCCCTTTCATACATGCCTTCAGTTGCTACGATGACCACCCTTGCTAGCTATGCAGATGACACAAAAGTCTCCCACGCAATACAAAACCCTGAAATATTGCGCATCTGCAACATGAGCTGGACACAATATACAGGTGGGCTGAGGACAACAACAATGCAGTTTATGCAGGTAAGTTCCAGCCCCTGCGCTACTGGCACACAAAGGTAAATGACGTGAAACTGGATACACTGGCCCAGGAAGAATTGCAATCCCTGAGTCAAAATCAGTGCGTGACCTGGCATTGACATGAGCAATGATGCATCTTTCCAAATGCATATTGCTAATCTGGTGATAAAATGCAGACGGCTGCTGATGGATTCTCCGAACTTTCAGAACAAGAGAGAAGGAGACACTGATGGTCCCGATGGAAAACATTTGTCCTCAGCCGCTTGGACTACTGCTCCCAACTTGGTCACCACACAATATAAAACAACAGCAGAACTCGAAGCAACTCAGAGAAGCTACACAAGAAAATCGTCTCAATCAAAATGTCAGCTACTGGGAAAGACTGAAGGTATTAAACCTCTTCTCCCTGGAGCGGAGGCGGGAGAGATATGCAGTGATATACATCTGGAAAATCCTGGAGGTCTTGTCCCAACTTTGGCATTCAAAGTTACTCCAACCGCAGAAACGGGGCGCCGCTGCCTGGTGCCAAGATTCCCAACATCACCATCAAAATACAGGTCCAGATACTGCAACAGCTTGGGTTTCAGAGGACCACAGCTCTTTACCTCCTCCCTAATGCCTGAGAGACTTACATGGTGTGGATGTGGGTTTCTTTAAAACTAAACTGGCTCTCTTCTTGTTGGGAGTCCCAGATGAACCTACCTCACGACAGGAGACACGGATGCGGGCAGCAGCATCGAACTCCCTTGTTGATCAAGTGCCACGTATCAGAGGTGGATTCACAAACTAGTGTAGCTCTTCAGCGTGGTGCCCCAGCATGGCCGCGGCCTTCGGGCTAAAACATTTTTAAGGGATTTAAGGATTTATCTATATACATACATATATATATTATATATAACATATATATATATACATATATATATATATATACATATATATATACATGCATATATATATATATATATATACATATATATATTACATACATCTATATATATATATATATATATATAGCGAGAGAGAGAGAGAGAATGAGAGAGAAAGAAAGAAAGAAAGAAAGAAAGAAAGAAAGAAAGAAAGAAAGAAAGAAAGAGTGAGCAAAAGAGAGAGGTTTATGTCTGTCACCTTTTTTGATCTCTACTTCTAACGATACACGATCTGTATATTATATATATATGTGTGTGTGTGTGTGCGTGTGGTATGTATGTATACAGTACAGAACAGGAATTGTCATAACCATCAGAGATCAACAGAGGTGTAAGACAAGAGTGTGTGTTATTGTCACACTTATTTTATATGTATACCGAGTATATATTTAGTGAGCCAAATGAGATCAAAGGACTCAGTTAATGGCAGAAACATAACCAACATAAGATATGCTAATGATACATTATTATCAGTCAGTAATAAGAAATTGTAAGATATTGTTGATACTGTAAAGGGCAAATTACTAAGAATGTCCAAATATGAATGTAAAAATGACGAAGACAATGGTCATTAGTAAAGATGAACAAAGGGAAGTAAATATAAAGGTTGATGGACAGAAGCTTGAGCAAATAAAAAAAGTTCAGCATTTAGGACAAGGAGTTTATCAAGAAAGTCGCTGGGAAGAAGTTACTCAAGGAATAAAGAGGGCTAAGCAATATTTATATGTGTGAAATAATTCTTCCTGTCAAAGGCTTAGCACAGCCTCTAAAATTGAGTTTAGTAAACGTTCTTTGGATAAAGACTGAGCCACGAAGATGTGAGACTGAGAGTGGTAGTGGAAAGTAGGCCTCCCATAGGTTTCTTGTGTGACGAGGAAAGCCATATGAAGGTGAAGTGCCACAGAGAGAAGAGAAGGAACAACAGCTGGAACAGTCTGAGGAGCAGGAGAGGGTAGACGAAGTGGTACAGAATGATGAGAAGGAGACACCCATAACAGAGGAAGAATTTACAGTAGTTAAAAAATGAAAGAGGAAAGAAAGAGTAAGCTACCCCTTGGAAGTAGTAGATAAGGATGAGGCTGGGGAGGAGGTCGTGAAGGAGTTTGAAAAAGAGATCGAGAAGGTTGAAAAGGTAGTTGAGAAGGAGGTTGAGAAGGAGCTCGAGAAAAGGGAGACAATAGCCAGAATACTAGCGATACCAGTGGAGGAGGAAGTTTTAGCGATGTAGAAAGACAACAGAATGAAGAAACAGCGACACTAACCAAAATGGGGGAGAATAAGGAGAGAGCGAGGTGCCAAGAGTAGAGCAAGGTAAACAAGCGAGAAGGCCGAGAAAGTACACATGGAATTTCGTTACATATGCTAAGAGCACAGCAACTGAAAGAATGATAACGAAGTTTACCATTGTTATAACGGTTAAGTTGCCTAAAGATACGCACGGAGAAAATATGAAAGCCATTATAATTGATAAAGACAGATACAACAGGTTGAAGGAAATGCGTAACGTTGATCGGCCGGGAATTGCGGTGGAGTTTGACAAACTGCCGACAGTAGTGGAATTAAGAGAACTGGAACCATTCATAAGACATTAAAAAAATAAAATTGCTTTAAAAAAAGAAAGAACAAAACGATGCTAATGGAGAAAAAGCAGGAAAAAGAGTTTTTAAATTATAAGTAAAAACGTTCAAATGGTCCTGCATGAGAGTGGGGCACATGCAGCCATTTCATTCTTCATTTTTATATAATATTTTTCTCATTTTTCATTCGTTTTATGTATTTTGTTCCCACTGAGGTGTTCTGGCTGTCCTTGTGCTGTCCCCTCTGTGTAAGAGCCTGAGTGCTTGATAAAAGAATACGATATAGTCAGAGATAGTCGTGCTTTACTGGTTTTACTAAGCATACTGTATACCGAAGTGGGCGTTATAACAATCCAACATTTTAAGGACATAACAGTGGCGACGAGGATAGACCAATTCACGTGGAGTCAATAGAAACTCAAAGAGGAGTTAATAGACTCACAAAGTTTTGCTGTGCGAATTTTACGAAAAAAATCGTAAAATTATGGAATATTTGTTGGCCGGTTTGCTCGAGTTGCAAAAACAGCAACAACAGAAACTAAAAGAACAAGGCGGCGAGCTGGCAGAAACGTTAGCACGCCGGGCGAATTGCTGAACGGCATTTCGTCTGCCCTTACGAAAACAGGGCAGCGAGCTGGTAAAATCCTTAGCACGCCGGGCGAAATGCTTAGCGGTGTTTCGTCTGCCGTTACGTTCTGAGTTCAAATTCCGCCGAGGTAGACTTTGCCTTTCATCCTTTCGGGGTCGATTGAATAAGTACCAGTTACGCACTGGGGTCGATATAATCGACTTAATCCGTTTGTCTGTCCTTGTTTGTCCCTTCTGTGTGTAGCCCCTTGTGGGTAGTAAAGAAATAGGTATTTCGTCTGCCGTTACGTTCTGAGTTCAAATTCCGCAATAAAGAAATAAGAAACTGAAAGAACAACAGTAGCAGCTGAAGCAACAATAACACCACTAACAACAACAGCAGCAGATACAACTGCAAGAGCAACAACAGAAGTAACAACAACAAATGATATTACAGCAACATAAGCTGCAATTACTGAAGTCAGGAAAGTCAGAAGAAGTGTTCTCAACAGACTATGTCGCGAACTCCACAACAGAGTTCAAATACAAACCTGACGAAGAAGTTACCTTCGAAACATGCAACAGAAGATATGAACAAATCTCTGATAAAGATTGGGATGTCGAGATGAAAACGTGCTTAATCTGGAGAAAACTGGTGGCAACTGAACATGAACGATGCGGTAATTATGTACTCCCAAGAAAACCTTTAGACATAAGCTTTAATGACACAATAGATATATTGTGTAAAATTTTCAATGAAAAAGCTCATTGTTCAACACACTTTGGATGTTTCTGAACATAGAGAAAAACACCCACGATTATTACATCACATATGCTGGTAGAGTTCTTAGGGAATGCGAGAAATTTAAGCTCGACAAATTAACGCCACATATGTTCAAATGCCTGACTTTCACATAGGAACTTTCTGCCGAAAAGAACGCAGAAGTTAGAACTAGAATTCTCGCAAAGCTCGAACAAAACCAGGATGTAACCCTACAGCAAGTGCCAGAAGAATGTGGAAAGATAGTCAAATTAAGATACGACACAGAGGAAATTGAACGTAAAGATTGTTTCCAAGTAAAGCAAGTACGAAATAGAATAGTCATGTGGAGGTATACACATGAGGAAAAATTATCCATTTCAAAAAGCGGAGTGTTTTCGTTGTAGAAATAGGACATACAAAGACACAATGTAGAACGAAGATGACAGAACGTCAGAACAAAAGAAAAAGAAATATATAGTATGTCATCGGAAGAAGTTGGCAATATGACGATGAGAAAATTCGTAAGGAGAGAATCAGAAATACAAGTGTTAAAATGCAACTGGACACTGTTAGTGATATTACCATTATAAACGAAAAGACATGAAAATATGTCGGGAAGCCGAAAGTAATTAAATCGAAAAACGTAGCACATGGTTTTACGGGAAAAAGATTATATTTTTTCGGTGAATTCATATGCAATATGACATTATAAGTAATGAGAGGTATGTGAAGTACAAGAGTATGTAGTAATTGGTCAGAGATTGTGGTGTCTTTACTGGTTTTACTAAGTGTACTGTATACCGAAGTGGGTTTTATAACAATCCAACATTTTAAGGATTATAACAGTGTTTTCACTACGTTTCATATGAACTAGTTTCATGGGCTTTAGAGGACATCATAGACTTCCTGGATCAAGAACTTGCTTTTCTGCGGGTTCCACGTCAAGATATCATGCCAGTTGACATACGACCTTGTCACCTGCGCTCACTTCATCCAACGGAGTTTTGAGGGTTTGAAACATATTTGCTCTCACGTTACGAGCTTCTTTAGTTCTTGCGGGATACATGTGGCTCCCTGCACTCTAATTGTTCTTACCATAAGGTTGTACATCATGGTACTGATGAATAGTAGCTTTCCTTCTGTCTTGCTTAGAAACCCAGGACTTTTATTCAGGTGACTTCACCGGCATATTCGTTGCCAGTGGAAGGAGGTACACCGAGTTGGCACATCCGAAAGTGAAGCAATTCTCATTAGTATCACCAGATATCAGTTGGTCGGAAAAAAAACACTCAAACTGAAACTTGCTATGATAATACATGACGAGGTTGCCTACCTTTTGGAGAACACAGTGTCTCTCGAGTTCAACTTCCCCCAGCTTGTCTAGTTTCGAACCGTAGATGTTAGGTCTTTCATTTTTCATGGCTTATTCCACCAATTTTGAGTTGAGTTTGAAGATTTCCAAAATGGCTAAAATCATTACTTCCTCTTAATATCATCACAACTCTCGCTACCTCTCACACATACACATTCACTACACACATGCACATGTATATATACATATGTGTGTGTGTACAGATGCGGAACAAATAGGGAGATAGATTGATAGCCAGAGAAGGCTAGATTGATAAACAGATGTGTGTACACATGCATATATACATTCATAAATGGATACATACATACACAATCTTTTTCTCCAGTCTTAATTCTCACTCTCTCTCTCTCCTTCCCTTCCCCTCACACACAGACTCTCTCTCTCGCTGTCTCTCTCTCTCTCTCTCTCTCTCTGCCTCTCTCTCTCTCTCTCTCTTGCTGTCTCTCTCTCTCTCTCGCTCTCTCTTGCTCGCTCTCTCTCTCTCACTGTCTCTTTCGCTCGCTCGCTCGCTCTCTCTCTCTCTCTTTCTCTCTCTCTCTTTCTCTCTCTTTCTCTCTCTCCCTCTCTCTCTCTTTCCTCTCATTCGTTCTTTCTATTTCTCTTTAATTTGCATCACACTCCGTGCCTTCATTTCAACTTATGTTCTTTTCTCAATTATATTTTTCTCTTTACACTCTCTTACCCTGCCAACCTTTTTCCGTACAAGTTTTACCATTCTGTTTTGTTTCCTTCATGCTACCGGCACTATTATATGAATCGACGTCTCTCGGTGCATGCTTTCATATATGCATATGATTGTTTGTAATACTTGAATACTTTTGTACCCGTTTTTACAGGTCAAAATATAGTTGTGTGTTCACAAGAAGAAAATTGTTTTGGCCTTATACAGTGACTAATAAGATTGGATGAATAAAACTACGTATGATCAAAGAAAAAGATTGAATTGAAAGATTTGGAAATTCATACGTTGTGGGGGAACATTTGAAAGAGATATGACCTGAAGTACTGGTTCTGAACCGGGTTCCATGAAACACCTGACGAGTCATCTTTAATTTCATGGCGTCCACACAAGCAAAATAGTAAATTTGGGATCCACAGTAGTATCTTAAGGGTCCACGAAAAAGATTTGATTTAGATATCTTGATTGCAAGGAACAGCTATGTTTCTTTCTCAACTACTTTGCATAGTTCAACCTACATAAAGCAATCTGTCAAAAACTAAATAAGAATTTTGAAAGAAGTGTCTATAAAACTAGTTTATAAACGTCAAATGGTTATAGAGGTCCACCAGAATAAAATAGTAAGCATAGATAAAAAAATGTAGTTGAGACCACTGGCTTAAATGTTTGTTGGTTTGAATTGCAATATGTACCTATATATAAGTATATATATATATATATATATATATATATATATTATATATATATATATATATATACGGCTGCACTACATAAACTCTAAGGCATAGGAAATAAAACTAGATGGAACATGCTCAAGGTATATGGGAGTAATACTTAATAACAAATGGCAGTACCACACAGCAACTTAGATTCAATGTGATAATCTTCCAAGAGTTTCCCCTACCATAATGGATAGAAGACTCAAATTCTGTGGACACTGCTTTTGTAGCAAGGATGAATTATTGATAAACCAACACACCGAAAGCCACCAAGGGAACGTCCTACCCGGACATTTATCGAGCAGCTGATTCTGGTCTACTGAAGAGAAGGAATTCTGGGGACAAGTGGTTGATGGAATTCACTCGCGGAGGATGCTGTAGAAAGGGAGATAGGTATGACTATATGTATATTGCAACGTAGGTAAAGGGTCAATGTTATAAGGACATGGGTATATCCTGTTGTTGCAATTCAATATGTATATGTGTATACGTTTTGTGTATGTTTCTGTTTAATATATTTCGTACGTGCATAGGACGGCGAACTCACAGAATTAATAACAAGCTGAGCAAAACACTTAGCGGCGTTTCGTCCGTTTCTACATTCTGAGTTCAAGTTTCGCCGAGGTTGAGTTTGCCTTCCACCCTTTCGGTGTCGATAAAATAAGTACCAGTTAATCACTGAGGTCGATGCCATCGACTTGCCCTCTCCCAAAATTTGAAACCAATAAAATTTATGTGCATGAGTGCGTACATTTATGTGTGTGTATGTCTACGCTTAGTATTGCTTTTTAGCCACAGATCACCTTTAATCTTGTAGTTCTACTGTCTGTGCAGTCCTTTTTGTTTTGGGGCTGCTGACTACATTATCTGACGCGTCGTTTCTTTATTATAGGTGCAGATAGATAGATAGATAGATAGATAGATAGATAGATAGATAGATAGATAGATAGATAGATAGATAGATAGATAGACAGTTAGATAGATATGCAGGCATGCAGACAGGCAGACAAACAGACAGGCAAATGGACAGACAGATGAACTGTTAGATAGACTACAGACAGACAAACCGTCAAATAAACAACAGACAGACGGACATGTAGACAAACTGTTAGATAGACTACAGACATACAGATAAACACATAGATAGATAGATAGATAGATAGATAGATAGATAGATAGATAGATAGATAGATAGATAGATAGATAGATAGATAGATAGATAGATAGATAGATAGATAGATATCAAGCACGTGTTAGGTATTACTCAGTTCACTTTCAACAGAAGGCTGCTAATAACTAATATTATGTATAATTTGACTGTTAGCTTGAAAGTGGCTAACTTCGAACCTGAAACAGGTATATTGGCCGTACAGGTACAGCACTCATCCATTGGTTTCCATGAACTTAGAACGTGGAACAATAGGAACGCCCAACATCACACAACAAAGAATATATCTAGACAGGAAATTATTAATGAGCAACACGTCTAGGCACTATAGAATTCCTCACCAAAAATAGACGATTAATAATGAGAGCAATAATCATAACACAGCACAATGCTAAAACAATTTACAGACAAACAAGCAAAGAAAATTCTGACTGATGTATTAATTTAATGCACGAAATTCAAATTTCGGTGGTACACATCTACATTAATTGTATTGATCCCCCAACTGGAGAGAGACGGCAACAAACTCCATCATTGTTTAATCTTAGAGCTGACACTAAGGTCTAGCAAAGTTGTTGTGGAGAGATTTTAGAACTTTAGTGATCCAAACTAACTATAAGGAACCATGCGAAAATATAACTGCGTGATAAGAAGTATACACGCAAGTGTGGTTGTATGATAAGTTTGCTTCCCAACCATATGATTCGAGGTTCAGTCCCACTGCGTGGCGCCTTGGTCTTCTACTACAGCTCTAGTTCAACCAATGCCTTGTAAGTAGATATGGTACATCAGAAGTTCTCAAACATTTAAAAAAATTACTGCACACCTTTGATTTCTATTTTATTCTGGTGAGCCTACCCCATAGCCATTTGATAAACATGAAGATTAGATTTGGACAAAAGCGTATATTTATTCACTCCATGTTGTTTGGGAAGCAAACTTCTTATCACATAGCTACGTCCGAGCTGTTTTATATATATATATATATATATATATATATAAAAATAAGCAACAAGGATATCCAAGGTCGTGTAGTACAATTGTTTCATGTTACTTCATTTTATTAAACACTGTATATATATATATATATATATATATATATATATATATATATATATATACATTTATATATATTCGAGGTTAATTAAATAAGTACCAGTTACACACTCGGATCGATGTAATCGACTTAATCTCTTTGTTTGCCCTCTCTATGTTTAGCCCCTGTGGGGAATAATAGAAACGAAATTCTTTGAAAATGTAACGGAAGTTAACGTTAATCCGTTAACTCGACACCTTCCTACTCATAACTTTCTGGAATTAGTGATGAGAGGGGAATCTGTTGAATAAAATCATAATTAACTGATACTCCTGTATTTTCTTTTACCTAAAGCCAGGAACATTTCAGCCCCCATTCCTATAAATATGTATATTTTCACACACGGGATAAAATATATACGTAAAAATCAGCACACACACACACACACACGCACACACACACACACACACACACACACACTACTTCCTGTAATGGTTGGAAGGCAGTGATCGAAAAATAGAAGAGATCATTTTGCACTTACAGCCAAAATGTGTAATACTTTATGAAAACGCACTCGAGAAACGTATTTCCCATCATCAGGCATTAGAATAGGTTGGTCCAAAAATTACTGGATCATTTTGAAATATAATTTTTTACAATTAATTTTTTCAAATTTTAACTTCAGATTATTAACATATAATTCTTGGAAAATAACCAAGACAGAGCAACAAGTAAAAATAATCGAATTTTATCGACAAAATCAACGGTCAATTATGCAAACCCAAGAGCTTCCATTTCTCATTTTGGGTACAGGCAACCGCCAATTAAGCGATGCTGAACTTATTCCTTTTCTTCACAAGGCCCGAAATTTGGGGGGAGTGGGAAATTAGATCAGATCGATCCCAGTACGCAACTGGTGCTTAATTTATCGAACCCGAAAGGATGAAAGGCAAAGTCGACCTCGGTGTAATTTGAACGCAGAACGTAAAGACAGACGAAATATATATAATTCTTTTACAAGAATAGTGTTCACAGTGACTTCGAAGTCACTATCAACATTACTTTTGTAAAAGAATAATATATCTATGTGGTCTTAATTAATGTAAGATTATTTTTATTATAACTAGACGAAAAAAAAGACATTAACATACATACATACACACACACATACATACATACATACATACATACATACATACATACATACATACATACATACATACATACATACACACATACATAGCATGTCTAAATATGTAAGTATATGCTTGATAAGACACACATAAAACAAAACAAACAAATCTGCACGTATACATGCGTACAAAAATACTCTGTTGATGTTTAAATTCCAAGAAAGGAGCTTTGGATCTGGGTTAGAAACTGTCTCTATTGGCAAGAAATCTTGAAATGAAACTGAATAATGACATACACACATACATACATACATATACATACATACATACATACATACATACATACATACATACATACATACATACATACATACATACATACATACATACATACATATGTGTACATCTACTTTATACATGCCGTATAAAGATGCTATGAAACTCGTACACTATAACTGTTTACAAAGACATTATCAGTCTACTATATAATTTCCTAACTTGCCTCCAAGTAATATTCTAAAAAGATGCAATAAAAAATAAATATGAACCTATACTATTACAGGTGTGTAAAACAAATCAAATCATCATTTTGAATCTCGCTGTTCACTCTGCAAATAACGATTTATTATCGGTTGGCAGATCACAGCACGGATCAGCGAACAGCTCGTTCGTCGAAATTACAAACAAGGCAATCAGCTCTTCTTAGGTTCATTAGTCTTGGTACTTCCTGGCTCATGAGACATATGTTGCAACACCGGTGTCACAGAATCGCATACACTGATGAATTGTGTGTTTTATGAAGACATAATCGTCGTAATGGAGAAGATTTCTTCTGTGACAAACGCTACAGCGATTAACGTATTTGTTTTGAAACCTGCCGGGACGTATCAAGAATAAATATGAAAGTCATTGTTTCGAATCACACAGTTAACTGTACAAAAAAACTGACTGGTAATAACTGAAATACATCTATAATATTGTTGACTTTGATTAATATACTCACTCTATTGACAAGTATACGAGTGCACATTTTAACATTTTAGATTACTGAATGTAAGTATGTATGCATGAATCTCTGTGATGTATATGTATATATGTGCAAAGAAAGGGAAAATGGGGGATAGATGGAAGAAAGAGGGCATGAAGTTTATCTGAAACTATTTTTACGACCCTCAAAGGATAAAAGACAAATATGAAATATGAGCCCAGAACGTAAAGAGCCGGAAGAAATGCTACTAAGCATTTTTATCCGACGTGTTGATTATTCTGCCAGCTCGTCGCCTCTAAAGGAAGGTAAATAACAAAACGGTAAAGGAGATAAATAGAAATATAACGAGAGAAATAAGTAGTATATAGAAAGAAAAATAGTTTCTATATACTTTTCCTTCAATAACCTAGTAAAATAAAGTATGTACTTAGGTGTGCATGCATGCCTGTGTGTCTACAAAGCTTATATAATCCAAGTTTGACCTTTAGTGGCCCAGATGTGTGCATGCATGTCTGTGTGTATACAAAGCTTATATAATCCAAGTTTGACATTTAGTGGCTCAGCCTATGTCTACCGACAGATAAATAAATAACAGTGATGCTCAAGTAGGCAAAGTAAATTTTATACTTATATAGTAATCCCTCGCCATATCGCGGTTCACCTATCGCGGTTTATTACTTAAGCTTACATCGATTTCTCCGTGGTGTTGTTTTGCATTTATAATAATAAATATATACAAATTATGAAAATAATAAAAAATATACAGTACAGTACTGTTTCTACTTCGCGGATTATCACCTATCTCGGTGTGTTTTGGAATGTAACACCCACGATAGACAAGAGATTACTGTACTTAATAATATCAAATGTTTGCACAAGGCCAGCAATTTCGAGCAAAGCGGACAAGTCGATTACATCGATCCCGGTGCTTAACTGATACTTATTTTATCGACCAGTAAAGGATGAATGGCGAAATCAACCTTGACGGAATTTGAACTCAGAACATAAAGATGAAATACCGCTAAGCACTTTGTCCGGCGTGCTAACGTTTCTGCCAGCTCGCCACATTTGCTTACACTTAATAATATCTTTTCTACTAAAGGCTCGAGGCCTGAAATTTTGGATCGAGGATACTTCGTCAATTACATTGACCCCATAGATCAACTGGCACTTCTTTTATGTAATCTCGAAAAAGATGGCAATAAAAGTAGATCTCGGCGGAATTTGAACTCTGAACGCAAAGGAAGACGAAATCCCGCTAAGCATTTTGTCCGTCGTGCTAACGATTTTGCTAACACGCCACCTTTGCTTACACTTCATAGTATAAGAACAAGAAGCATGCTGTTCATAACATGCTACAATCGATAATGACCATTTACACCGGTAAATTAAAGTACAGTAATCCCTCGCCATATTGCGGTTCACCTATCGCGGTTTATTATTTAAGCTTACGCCGATTCCTCCATAGTGTTGTTTCGCATTTATAATAAAATAAATATATACAAATTATAAACGAAACGTCGCTCTTTTCAAGCCTAGGAGGCTCATGGACCCGGTTTCTCGGTTTCTGTGACGTATGCGTTCCCCCCAGCTGGACGGGACGCCAGTCCATCGCAGCGTTACTCAAGATACAGGAAGAGAGAGAGAAGGTTGTGGCGAAAGAGTTCAGGTCTTCCAGATCGCTCATCATCTTCCAGGAATTTCTTCCGATTTTGAAGCGCCTGTGCTACTCGAAACATTGTATACGATCCATTGCCTCGTCACTGTAAGCTTGCCGAAGCATGCTCAATGTATATGTGGAAAATTTCCTAACTTTAATGCAAAATATCACGTTGGCTCTTTGTTCCTGTCCATGACAAAATCGCAGACAACAGTCTACACGTGATCACAAAAACACAAACTTCACAACTTGCGAAGTAAACACAGCGATGTCCCTTGGCACACTGCATCATGAAGGTCACTGCGCACGCAACCGTGTGCTACCATGTGTTGACACCCGTATTTCAGATCCAGTCCGGAAACTTTTTGATATCACCTTGTATTCATTTACTATTTCTACGGTACACTTCGAGCTGTTGTCATACTAACAAATCCACAACCAGCTCGAATATCTCTTCGCATCTGGAGGCATAGCCTTCAAGTTCTCCAAAGAGATTTGAAGAATGCGTCTTCATGATGCTTTGGATCTTATGAATGGATAAAATCCTTTTCTGGATATGCAACTTTTTTATCATTTTAACGACTTCTATTTCTTAAGCCCCATCGATTAAAGGCACAAGAATTTATTTAAATGAACGTGGAAATATAAATATAAGGCGGTATATTATGTCTTACATTTCTCCTTCCTGCAGAAACCCAGCCTGTTCAAGTCGATGTTTTATACTGACGCGTAAAAAATGGATATCCTATTCCTCTTCTTAATGGACAAAGAGCGAATGTATCGGTTCATTTTTTCAGTAGTTTTTCGTGGATGCTTTGATCGCAGATAGCTAGAGAGAATCATCAGTTTCATAGAAGACGTCCACAGCATGGTAAACATTAGTAAACATTATTTATTGAGCAGCCAGCAGCAATAGTAATAGCACAGGAAGAGCATTTCAAATTGCAGTTGGACAAATTTGATCAGGAACCTAATATTTTGTAGTTTTACCTTTTCCAGAAAATCATAAGATGATATAACCGTTATTGTTAAGAACTTTATGAATATAATATACTTAACGAATGTGTGCTGTTGAAAAGCCAGAAGCTGCGGTATTCGTCTGCAGAAAAATCCCTTCACAAAACTATATAAGATAAAGTCATCCCAAAAGTGAATTCAAAAGTAACAAATACGTATTTCGCCGGCTTTGTGATTTGTCAGTGTCACGAATTCGTATCGCTTCCGAAACGAAATCGAATCAGCCACTCTCACTTCTGGAGAGGGATTTCGTTTCGGCTAGCTCTGAAGTATATTGTGCTCTTTTAACACGATGTGTCTATAAAGGGATTTTTCTCAGATGAAGAACTGTAGCTCCTGGCTTTTCAACTACACTCACACCTTAAGTATATGATATTAATAAAGTTTTTTTTCAACACAGAGAGGCTTCTACAGCATAATTAGAATGTAATTATTATGGTCTAATTTGAATTGTACAAATCAAAATACTTTTTCTAAAATACTCTTCACTCAAGTACCGTTCACTTTTGTGACTTCATTAATGTTGTCAATAAATGCATTTGTGTAATTAAAACTGTCATTTTTTATAATTACGTAATTTAAATGGATACAAGTTCTCTTTATATTTACTTCCAAATAATTATTACTTAATCTTCAGAATACTCTTATCTTTAAACAGACAAAGAGACAGATCGACAGACAGACAGACAGACAGACAGACAGACAGATAGATAGATAGATAGATAGATAGATAGATAGATAGATAGATAGATAGATAGATAGATAGATAGATAGACAGATAGATAGATAAGCGCTAACATGCAATCTTAAAGATGCACTGTTGGCAAAGATTACCTATTGCCGTTTACACAGACCAACAACCGCCTATTACCACAACAGGAATTGATTTCAGAATTTGCTTTTCAGCTTATTTCCTTTAAGCAAGCACATCATTACACTACATTTTGAGCATTTAGCATTCGTATTTCTGTTACAGTTAATTCCTGGTCCATTACTGGTTCTTTTTAAAATAAACATTATAAACCGATATCTCATTGAAGAATCCTTGCGTTAGTAAATCTTTCAGTTCCTTGTCCATTTGTTACTTGCTCATTGATGTCACTTTCCTTCGCACCAGCTTCTCTTCTACATTTTCCTGTCCTTGTCATGTTTAATCTGGAGTTTCACTTACTGCTGCGTTGACTATTTTTCCTCTGTTACTTTTGTTTTGCAACGGTTGCTCTTGAGTTCTTAAGCTATGACAGGTAATTCCAATTTCATTACAGGTGATATTCTGCTTTGTTTTGCTTTTGTTTTAGCATTTCATGGCACATTTATATTCTCTAAACTTTACAATTTATGCTTCATTCTTTCTCCTCTCTCTCTCTCTCTCTCTCTTTCCCTCTCTCTCCTATATATATATATATATATATTTATTTATACAGGATGAAGTTTCTTCCTGGGTCATATAGACTCATAGGGCCGGTATCCTGATTTCTATTGCATATATATTTCCCAACTGGATGGGACGCCGATCCGTCGCAGAATTACTCATTTGCACCAGAAGAGTGGACTGGAACAGCAGGAAATGAAGTATTTTACTCAAAAACACAACGCATCACCTGCTCCGGGAATCGAAACTACAATCTTATGACCATGAGTCCAACACAGTAACCACTAACCCACGCCCCTCCACTATATAGATACATGGATTTATCTTCTTTTTATTTTGTCTTTGACTTGTTTTAGCCATTGGACTGCAACCAAGCTGGGGCACTAGTCAAACTAATGTACTCCAATACCCATTTTTTCTAAAGTCTAGTACTTATTGTATCTTTCCTTTCTGCCGAACTGTTAAGTTGCGATGACATAAACAAACCAGCACCGGTGATCAAGAAGTGTGTTGAGGGGGAATAAACACAAAGACAAAAACACGCACACGCATGCACACACAAACATGTATACGACGGGCTTCTTTCAGTTTCCGTCTACCAAATCTATATACAAGGATTCGGTCGGATGAAGCCGCCAGGCAATGGGATCGAATCTGAAATTATGCCGTTTGAATGCTAAGTTCCTAATATACAACCACACCTGCACCCTTAGATTTATTTCATTTCTCCGCATTCTGTCTTCACTTTACACTTTCGATTTATGCCTGTCACTCTCTTCCTCTATCCCAAGTAATTTAGTGCTATGTATTCGCCTTTCCCTACTCTCTATTTATTGCGAAAGTGAAACATCTGCATTTCTAGTGTTAGAAAGTGAAAGTTAGAAAGGCGAGAGAAAATGAAAGAACATTGAAAACTTTGCCGCATTGCAATAAATGATGGAAAGAAAGGGCTGGCAGTGTAGATTATTTAGGAGAAATGGTTTGTGGACAGATGATTGCAGGTAGGGCTGCTAATGTAATACGTATTAACTAATACTTCTACTTTACGAAAAGGACCCTGCACAGACAAATATTAAGTCACTTTAATCATAGGTAGATAAATACATTGAAGCATACACTCTTATACAATGCGCACATGCACGCAGTCACACAGACACATACTTATATAGAGAGATAGAGGAATGCGTGTGTGTAATATATACATATCATGCATGTATACGAGCGTGCATGCTTGCACGCATGTATAAACATATACATTTATGTATATACGTAAATATAATATGCATATGCGTATATATGTATGCATATATATATATATATATATATATATATATATATATCTTAAATACATATGTATATACATACGCGCACGCTCACACACGCACTCGCATGCACATCCACACACACACACACACACACACACACACACATACACACACATGAGTACAATCGGCAATAGAAGCTATTTGGAATCTGATATTAGTGCAAACATGCAGCCTGCAGTTCTTTGAACATGCAATTCCCTTTTAAATCCGTGCCAAATATATATAGATTTGCGTGAGTAATTTCATCTTCAATTAAGGAAAATAACTAAATTTTAGTTGATCGGTTACACAAACATATTATGCGAGTAATTACATGCACACACACACACACACACACACATTACTCATTCACGTACACTCGCGCGCGCACTCACACATATACACACACACACGTGTGTAGATATATATGTATGCATTTATGTGTGTATCCATGTATGTATGTAAGTATATGCACACGCATACGTGGACTCCACACGTAATTCTTTCTTTAACAAGATACCTATATTATTAAAAGTGCATGCGTGAGAGTTCTCACAATAAAAAAGAAGATCGTTCTTGCATTCTTGCGTGTGATCCTTATATATGCTATATATATATATATGTGCTAAAATAAAATATATATATATATGCTAAAATATATGCTAAAATAAGGAAAACATGCTTCAAAGAAATAATCCTTAACACAAGGATTAGCGAGAATAAGGCTGTAAGTTTTAATATGCATTTATATAGTTCAATTTACATTCCTCAGGTTAATGTATTTATATATATCTTTATATGGCTCTACATAGCTGAACAACGAAGATTTGCATAATATATGCAAAATAACAAAAAGTGTTGACTGCTGCTGTACAGCTTGTTATGATAGTACACACTGGCCACACATCACAGGTCTTGCTTGAACTGTTGGTGATTAGAGTACATTTAATGTTATGCAAGTAGTGTCCCTGGTCTGAACAAAGAGAAAAAAGAGAGGAAGATAGAGAGAGGAGGAGGAAAGGTAGGAGGGAGAGGTCATATGAAAGAGCGACGGGAGAGAACAGGGAGAGGTAAACATAAAAAGGAGAAAAGTGAGAGGAAGGTGAGAGATATAGAGGAAGATTACAAAGGAGGAATTAATGTGGTTTAAAAATATAGTTCAAAGCTCGAAGTGACTTGTATTAAACTATAACATACAGTATAGTAACGAGTGCAAAATATGCTTACACATATGTTTATATGTATGCATATATATATGCAGATATGTATTATATATGTGTGTGTGTACATTTATGTATATGGTGGTGCCCCAGCATGACCGCAGCTTTGAAGCTGAAACAATTTAAAGAGTTAAAGAATTAAAGAATACACACACATATACATATACATAAAAAACATATATATATATATGTATGTATGTATGTATATGTATGTGTGTGTACGCGCACACATACACACATACACAAACACGAGTGCGCACACAAATACATATAAACATATATACATGCACACACATATATATGCACAAGCTAGCATACATACATGCTAGCATGCACGCATACATACATACATATATACATACATACATACATACATACATACATACATGTATATATACATACATACATACATAACCTAGAAACACTAGGTTTATCAAAGAAAGAGCAAAAGAAACTTGCGCGCAGTATCCAAATCCAATCTATTCGCAGCACAGTGAGGATCTGTAAAACGTACCAAAGAGTCTCCATCTCAGATTCTTTACAAGAACAGATGCACTTGCTTGAGTGTGTGTATTTACACTTCAACAAACACGTCGACTCAATCGCATATTTGCTAACACCGGGGACTTACTTAACTCAAAAAGTCTTGATGCTTTGTTTGCGACCGACTTAGATTCGCTTCAGAAGAACTTAAATAAGATTCAAAGATAAGCATACATTCCAACGCACATGATGGCTGCAACTCTATTTCAAGCAGTGCTAGGATACTTCTGTTAAATGTAAGCAGCACAATTGTGGCTTTTCTCTCTTGCTTGGGATCAGCTCTCTTTTGCACAGACGTGGCAATGATGGGCGCCTCTTGCAACTGGTGTTAAGAGAGGTCACTACCTACACTGACACATTCCGTCATTCTGTCATGGAATTTTTCAAAACGTATTTTGCCTTTTTCAGCTACTGCCAGCTACAATATACTACATATAATAGAGATGTTAAAAATAAATCAGTGCCTGAGCCTGAATCATATTAAATTGAGGAACGACCTTGCACAAGACCAGTCTCATTCTCTCAATAACGTATGCATTTGCTCCAAAAGAAGTAGTAGTCTACATCATTGGGTACAAACAAAGTTGCAAATGTTGTATCGGAGTTAGTCTTCTCGAAGACAGGTGTCTAAACAATGGTTAACAATCTCTCATTCCCAACTACTGGATGGCCATTGACTCTACTGCGCTCATCCGCCTTTTGGCAGGTTTTATTTTTCGTCTTGCAAGGTGTCCAACAAAAACCACCCTCCAAACTAAGCAAGCTTGTTGGCTTGCCGGTTTACTTGCCGACGGTTCCATCAGTCAATTATACAATCATACCTACATACATGTGTATGTAAGTAAAGCATGCAATGCATACCTAAGATATATAAGTGAATGGGAAAAAAAAGTGAATTTTATATAAATTTTCCGTTTAATGAAAGAAAGAGTGAAGGTACCTAGATCGACCATATAATATGATTTTTAAAATTTCATGCTATGACTGAATACGAGCGCACACATACACGCTTATACAGAGAAAAAGACAGACAGTGTGGGAAAGATGCAAGCATAGACGTGGTTAAGACGTTGACTTCGCAGGTCTATAGTTTCTGGTTCAATCACACAGCGGAACCTCTTGGGCAAGTACCTTTTACTCTGACCTCAATTTACTCAGTATCTTCTCAGTGGAATTTAGTATACAAAATCTGCACAGTAAATAACCACATGTGTGTGTGTGTGTTATATGTAGCCCTTATATTTAGTTTAGAAATATAGCTCCCCTAAGTGCTTTAAGTCTAAAACTTCGGCTTCTTCATTTGAATGAAATGGTAGCAATAATAGTGGCATGTTGTTTTGCACTTTTTACCGTAGATGGCAGTGAATCGTTGGAATAGTGCTAACAGTGATAAAATATTCATCGCTGTTAAAATTATTTAATATTTATCGCCTCGTAAATTTCATGTTTATTTTATGTGTGCTCTGTTGGATTTTAGTTGTATTTTACAAATTATAAAGATTTTATATTTAATCGTTTTTGTTGTTTTTTTTAATGTTTAGTGGATAATTATATTTGATGCCAGTACTAATAACTGTTTTTCTATCAAATTTTGTTTCGTGTAACATTTTTGCTCCAAAGTGATTTCTATTGAAAATTTAACGCTTCCCCGTCACCTGACAGGTAAGTGTCGGTTTTATGTATCTGAAGGGGCAATTTGATTCGTGATGTAACTTCCATGTTAACATAAATCAGCTCGTACTGCAACAACCTCTTGTGTCTCTTAAGAGGAAGTCTGAACTTTTATATTATTGCCAACAAGGTAGTTTTCTATTAGCTCATATTAATCCACTAGTTTTTTAACCGAGTACATACATTTTACTCTAATTTTCACCGCAATTTTCTATTTCAATATAATGTCGAACAAAAAGGCGGTGAGCTGGCAGAATCGTTAGCACGCCGGGCGAAATGCGTAGCTGTATTTCGTCTGTCGTTACGTTCTGGGTTCAAATTTCGCCGAGGTCGACTTTGCCTTTCATCCTTTCGGGGTTGATAAATTAAGTACCAGTTATGCACTGGGGTCGATGTAATCGACTTAATCCGTTTGTCTGTCCTTGTTTGTCTCCTCTGTGTTTAGCCCCTTGTGGGTAGTAAAGAAATATATAATGTCGAACAATTGCAAAGGAGACTACTTTTATTTATTGGATCAGAGTAACCTACTTTCAGAAACAATCCAAAAGTCTCACCTAGATCTCATCTATGTACTGATTCTATCATGCGACTTGAATTGACTTATATGAATGAGCTTTACACATAATTCTAAGAAAACCAGCCTTATTTGGGAGCTGCTGAAGACTCACCTCTTAACGTTAATATATCCAGACGATGTCAAGTACTTTTATGTTTGTGAGTGTACAAGTAGCACAAATCTAAGTCAAACTGTTGATACAAACATTTGAACTCCATAATGTGTATCGAGTGCACTTTTCTTACGCTTGTTCACCAAACTGTATATATGTATGTTCGCATTTATGTCTACAACCCGGTATTGTCGCTTATGTTGTTACTTTACACTCCATAAGTTAACGACAAATAAATAACAAATAAGTAACCCACTGAAGTAAATACTGTGACTTGTCGATGCGTTCAACTAAAACCCCAGAAGGCGGTGCTTCAATATAAGCAAAGTCCAATAACAGATATGCTCCAAAGAATAAAAGAATGAAAACATATATGTGTTAATGCGTTTATGTGTGAACGTTTGTTTTTATTGATATATATATATATATTAAGCACACATTTGAGAAACTGCGTTTCAAAATTTGATCAGTAATGCTTAGTAATGCAGTCACTCGGTACGTGGTAGACGTACAGTACATGTCTGCATATGCATCTATATAAATAAATAAATAAATAAATAAATGCGCCCTTTTAAAGCCTAGCCAGGCTCATGGGCCCTGTTTCCCGGTTTCAATGGCGTATGTGTTTCCCAGCTGGACGGGACGCCAGTTCATCGCAGCGTTACTCATTTTTACCAGCTGAGTAGACTGGAGCAACGTGAAGTGAAGTGTTTTGCTTAAGAACCACAACGCGTCGCCCGGTCCGGGAATCGAAGCTACAGTCTTACGATCATGGTGCTGACACCCGTAACTACTAAGCCACGCGCCTCCACAAATAAATGCACCCTTTTAAAGCCTAGCCAGGCTCATGGGCCCTGTTTCCCGGTTTCTATGGCGTATATGTTCCCCAGCTTGACGGGACGCCAGTCCATAGCAGCGTTACTCATTTTTGCCAGCTGAGTGGACTGGAGCAACGTGAAGTGAAGTGTTTTGCTCAAGAACACAACGCGTCACCCGGTCCAAGATTCGAAACTACAATCTTACGATCATGGTACTGACACCCTAACCACTAAGCCACGCGTCTCCACGCATCTATATACATGTAAAAAAATAGATGTATTTATAGGGGAGTGATAGAAAATATATGCACAGGTCTTCATAATTATATTTCTTCTCATTCAAATTTTATTTATCTTGTCTTCATAGTTTCTTTAAAATCTCAATCAACCTTATTTACTATTATTTATCCAATAAGTACCAGTGCTCTGCTAGCGAATTCCAAGCTTTCTAGTCTGTTGATTGTTACTTGGTGCATTGCATATTCCAAGACAATAGCAAACAGATCCGGGGCTAGAGTGCCTCCTTACAGAATCCCCATAATATAGAAGTCAAAGAGAACAAACATCAGACTGTTCCTTGCCACTATTGAGTCAGTGCTCT
Source organism: Octopus sinensis (assembly GCF_006345805.1). NCBI lineage: Eukaryota > Metazoa > Mollusca > Cephalopoda > Octopoda > Octopodidae > Octopus > Octopus sinensis. Next base: position 168,838,883 of record NC_042998.1, read on the forward strand.
TGTATGGCAGTAAAACGAGTATTTACCAAACAAGCAAAGAAGAGTTTAGATGGATACTACATAAGGATGCTACGAATGGTCCTAGATGCGAAATGGCAGTAGCACATAACTAGTGAGCAGCTTTATGGTAGCCTTCCAAATGTGACCAGCAAGGTCAGAGAACGAGGTCTCTATATATCAGGTCATTGCCTGCAACACCGAGAAGAATAAGCATCAAAACTTCTCTTCTGGAACCCACAGCATGTTATCGACAAACGTGGGAGACATCTCTGACATTTATCGACAACTTGAAGAAGGGCAAATTGGATTCTATGAACTGAAGGTGGCGATGACGAATCGAAATGCTTCGTGGATCGGCTTTGTCTTCGAGGACCGGGTGGAAGCTCGACAAAAGTAAAGAAGTATATGTTAATGTCAAAGTATTGGATCATATCCGGCCCCTACAACATCATAGAAAAAACCTGTATGTCCTTGTGCTGATCTTAGAAATCATTATTTGTTCATATTTACCAATATGTTACAAAATAACACCGTATTTGACAAACAAATATATATATAGAATTGTGGATCTCCGTCGGTTATCAACGTTAAATATTCAGCTGTTCGATCAGCGAGTATATATCTGAGTATTCCACAGACGCGTGTACTCTTGATGTAATTCTCAGGCAGAATCAGCATGATACTGTGTGTGAGAAGGCTAGGTATTAGAATTGTAGGTACCATCTTTAAAAGGTACGATCCACATTTTCCGTCAATTCATTTTCAGTTACTAGGTATGTGTATAAAAATCACACTGCTCTTTCACTTTTACTTTCACTCTTTCGTTTCTCTCTCTTTCTCTTTCTCTCTCTCTCACTCAATCGTTCGTGAACGCGTACTTCCCCTCCCCATATAGATATGTGTGCGTGTATATGTGTGTATATATGTGTGTGAGCGCGTGCGCGTGTGTGTGCAGGTTTATATGTTCCACTGCATAAACGTCTAACTTCATAAAGTCTTTAATTAATACGTCACAAGTTATATCATGCTGCTGATTTATGAAGGAATGAAATTACCAGCGATATAAAATTTAAGAACTGCGTAATAAGTGATAAAATATATAAATATGTGAATTCTATGCAACTTTTTCCTTATAATTCCTTAATTTCAAATTCACATTTTTAATCCTACTAAAATATTAAATAATTATCCTTCCTTGTAATAGCTACAATCACTAAGAGAAATATTACGCATACATACACACAAGCATACATGTATATACATACTTCAAAAATTCACCCCGAGCAATAACAGTCCCTTCTATGAGGTAGAGACGCAGTCTCCACAGAGTCCTTTGGAAATAGTAGTCAAATCTCCCTACCCTACAAATATATCGAAAAATATAGTTCTAGATATACTGTCTCAAAAGACAGATGGTGTGGTCACCTCTGGAAGTTAATTGACTATAGCTCTCTTCGAGACTATATACCAATAGCTAGAATGAAACAACAAATGTGCTTCTACGTAGGTACTCGATCTCCTACAAAACAAACTTTCCTCATATTTAAATTACATCTCCTTTAAAAATGAAGAAAACACTGAGAATGTGGACCTAGATACACAATGCTGAGCAAAATGCATGATGATAATCGCTGGGACATATTTAATCGTTATCACTCAAAAGTTAGCATTTCTTTGATGACTCCGGTGTTAATATCTACACTAATCACGTTTGGCTTGACTTCCTGATGATGTGGCCGTGAAAGTCTAGAAAAAAGACTAGAAATAGAGGTGAGATTCAGTTAATATACTATCCGAGCCAAATTACACGGAAGTCATACGAAATTACAAAAATTAAATTTGATAAGATAAAAAAAATTCTAGAGCACAGTCGTATTCAATGTAATATACAAGCGTAAGCGTGTGTACGTGTGTGTGTGTGTGTGTGTGTGTGTGTGTGTGTTTGCGTGTGTGTGTGCGTGTGTGCGCTCGTGTGTGTGTGTGTGTGAAGGCGCGCGGCTTAGCAGTTAGGGTATTTTAGACTCGTTGTGTCCCTGAGCAAGACACTTTATTTCAAGCTGCTGCAGCGCATTCAGTTGGTAGAAATGAGTAGTACCGGTATTTCAAAGGGCCAGCCTTGTCACATTCTGTCTCGCGCTAAATCTCCTTGAGACCTACGTTAAGGGTACGCGTGTTTGTGGAGTGCTCAGCCAGTTTGCATATTAATTTCACGAGAAGGCTGTTCCGTTGACTAAATCAACTGGAAACCTCGTCGTCGCAACTGACTGAATGCCAAGTATGAATATATATATAGTTCTGAGTTCAAATTCCGCCGAGGTCGACTTTGCCTTTCATCCTTTCGGGGTCGATAAATTAAGTACCAGTTACGCACTGGGGTCGATGAAATCGACTTAATCCGTTTGTCTGTCCTTGTTTGTCCCCTCTGTGTTTAGCCCCTTGTGGGCAATAAAGAAATAGGTATTACGTCTGCCGTTACGTCCTGAGTTCACATACCGCCGAGGTCGACTTTGCCTTTCATCCTTTCGGGGTCGATTAAATAAGTACAAGTTACGCACTGGGGTCGATGTAATCGTCTTAATGCCTTCGTCTGTCCTTGTTTGTCCCCCTCTATGTTTAGCCTCTGTAGGCAATAAAGAAATATATGTTATGTGTGTGTGTGTGTATACGTATGTACATGCATCTGTGCATATTTATAAATACATAGAAGCATTCATATATAAACAGCATAGTAGATATTTGTATTTTTATACAATTGTATTTACAAACACACGTACGCACTCAATCACGGATCACCCTTGGGCACATGGAAGTGCACATGAACGTTCACATGGATGTGCAGTGGTATACTTTTGCATGTGCGTATGCCTGCGTGCGCGCGGAGATTCACCTGTGTAAAAACTGATGTGTTGTAATTTTCTTTACATTGGTAAGTAGCAGAAATCATGTGTGTGTGTGTGTTTGTGTGTATGTGTGTGTGTGTATGTGTGTGTGTGTGTATATATATGCATACATAGATATATTTGCAACTTAACATGTTGTTGCTATTTTTACATTTTATCGCTTAATAATATATCTTTTTGTCGACTCTCAAAGTTTTCTCTACACACAGAGACACACACACACACATGCATATATAAGAAACAAGTTTAAAATGATGGTCATTATATATTATTTCTTTATTGTAGCAAATTTGGCTTACAACTGTTTCCACTAGTCATTATAAGTACATTACTAGTAAGTTTATTCAACTGATCTATTGATCAATTGAAGTAATTATGAACGACCCAAGTAAATTAATGCTGCTTTCGTCATTATCTGGAGTTCTTCACTAATCTAAGTAATATTGTTGGCCCTGGTGTGCCAACAGACAGCTTATGCAGTATTTTGCCTGGATTGAATAATCCCTCAGTATTTGTTCTATATATATATATATATATATATATATATATATATATATGCACATACAGAGAAAAGAACGAGAGAAAAACAAAGGAAGATGACTGAGAAAAGTAAGTTGAAGAATAGAATGAAAGGCATACTAGCCTCCACTCTCCACGCCATCTATGTTATCTAAGAGAAAAGCAAACGCCGATACAGCTTGGCACCAATGAAGTTGCAACTCAATTCTATAGCTGAGTGAAATGGAGCAACGTAAAATAATGTGCCGTGCTCAAGAACGCAACACGCAGCCCAGTCCGGAAATCGAACTCACAACGTCACGATCGTAAGCTTGATTCTCTAACCACTAAGCCATGCGCCTCCACTCAGGGATACGAAACCCATTTTTGTGTATAGCGAAAGAGCCTTCACGACTCCTGAATGATGCGTTTGTAGAAATTGACGTTGCTTTTGAAGTTTTGAAGATTAAGTAAATCCACAAAATAATTATCGTAAAATATGTTTGGACGTGCCAAAACCATATCTTTTTCTATTATGGTTATTGCTGTGGTGTTTTTCTATGATAAGTAAGACTTCTTCAGGGTGAAGGGATTAGATGAATGGATTATTTTACAAATAAGAACTGATGGCAGTGAGTCTACAGAATCGATGTCACAACAGACAAAGTTTCTTTATTCTGTATCCATTTTAAAAAATTTCTCTTACATTCTGATTTTCAATTCCGCCGAGGTCAACTTGGCCGTTTATCTTTTTGAGTCAATAAAATAAGATTCCAGTTCGAGACAGTGGTATTGTGGCATTGTTAGAGTGTTAGGGAAAATGCTTTGTAGAATACCGAGTCTTTACTGCGTAAGTGTGGTTAACTTATTTGTATCGAGTCAACAAGATGGTGTCTTGTAAAAAATAAAATAAAATTAATGAAATACTCGAAGGAAGTCAGTGTGAAACCACTTCTATACACTGCCACATAATTCAATTACAGGTATATTTCACTGAGTCCCAAAGGATCCTTCGTCGAAATGATGGAGAAAGAAAGAAAGAAAGAAGAATGAATGAATGAATGAATGAATGAATGAATGAATGAATGAATGAATGAGAGAATGAATCCTGCTATAGAGCAATCTTTTCAATAGTTTACATGCAAGCACTCGGCATAAATCAACAGCGAAACCTATTCCTCGTCACTCGAAAACGTATGGGATACAATTATATGGCGTGGTTCTACGAACACTTTATCTAGGAAAACGATGTAGTGGTCAGGGCTGGAATGCTGGTGACTTGAGGGTAAGCAATATGAGCCAACAAAAGAGCCACGTAACGGTCACTAGAACAGCTAGAAACAGCAATCAAACCTCACGCAAATCATACAAGCCTATATCCAAAGGAGCAGTCCCATATACACTATGTGTGAATAAAATACAAAATGATGACAGTAGAAATGTCTGTCTTTCTATATAGGACTGATAAATTGGGAATGACCCTTAGCTAAACAATAAGTCAACATAAGTTTCAAATGATATAAACTTTAGCACTAGGTAGCTTACATGTGGGACAGAGGGGTAGATAACAAGAATACCTCATGGTCGGGTCACATCTCCCTTAATTGACAATAAACGAAATTAGAATCTGGTTACAGTATCGGCTTCTGGAGACTTGGCTCGCTTTCAGTTCCTTAATATAGTTAACTGTTATCGATATATCGATCCATAAAGTTTACTCTTGTTATATGAGATTTATCTAGTGTCTTTTAAAGACAGCAACTTTGAAAGTTTTACCGTCGTATACTTTTTAAAGCAGTTTAATAATCATACGTCGAAAAAATTTAAAAAAACATGAAGGCATCCTCCACTATCACAAAGGTCACCGTGTCACCAAAGTGGACTATATCTTCATTGAAAGTATATAACCTTTCAAAGAAGAATTGGAATCGTGAACTCTGTATTGCACTAGTTAACATGATACGGTACCACTTTAAAGATAAGTTGATTGTGCTCTTGGGGTATTCAAGATGGTTATGTATTGAATGGCTACACGAGAAAAAATTCTCAAGCGCCGCTTCCAAGGGTTTTAGTTCAATGAATGGGCTCCAGTAATAAGCTTTTTGAAGCTTATTCTATTCATCTTTTATGCCAAACCGCAAAGTTCGTACAATAAAAATGGTGCCGAGCGGTGGAACTGAACACGGAGCCATGTGGTTGGGAATCAAACTTTTTACCATACAACCACGCCAGCGACTCACAAAGAATAGGGAAAATAATTTCGAAAGAAAGAAAGAATTACGTCACTTAATCGAGCGCATTGTAACTGCACACTGTCTGAAAAGCGGTGTTCTCCGAAAACGAAATGCAATACAGCATATCCACTTTCAAATCTGCTGGAACGTATTTAGAAAGAACTATGTACGTTGCCGTTTTGATTCTAGCTATTCTCCGTGCACATATCTTTTATCTTTTACTTGTTTCAGTTATTGCATTGAGGCCATGCTGGGGCACTGACTTGCAAAATTTTAGTCGAAAGAATCAACCCCAGTACTTATGTTTTTTTTAAACCTGATACTCGTTCTATCGGTACCTTTGCCGAGCCGCTAAGTTACTTGGACGCAAACACACCAATATCGGTTGTCAAGTGGTGGGGACAAACACAGGCTGGTGGCTGTTTATGCACCCAGTTTGAGTTAGACTCGGTAGTAAGGCGCCGGGACTCGATGGTCTACCCTACGAGTTATATATAAGTATGCCAGACTTGCTCGGGCACGGACTAGCTGGCGTTTACGCGAACTGACAGCCAAATGGGTGGATTCCCAGATCTGTGCACCGGGGAGTGGTGATACTGGTTAGGAAGGACCCGGACAAGGGAGATAATATAGATAATTTTTGGCCCATCACTCTGTTGAATGCAGAGATGAAGATTTTGGCCAAGGTGTTACCAAAAAATATTGACGCGGGTCGCGGATGGCCTGATCGGGAAAGCACAATCCTGTGCGGTCCCTGGCATAACCATCCAGGACAATCTTCATCTTATACGCTACACTGTAGACGGGTATGGTAACGATTCTGGCAAAGGTGGGGCACTGATCCACTTAGACCAAGCTAAAGCATTCGATAGGGTGGACCATCGTTACCTGGTGGCTGTTCTCGCGCAGTTCGGATTAGCTCTTGGTTTACTCAGGTGGATCATACAGTTGTACGATGATATCGACCTTCTTTCAAAGCCGTTCTGCATCAAGCGGTCCGTTCCCCAGGGGTGTCCGCTCTCTCCGCTTTTGTACGTAGTGGTCCTCGAGCCATTACTGCGAAAGCTGAGCGGCATCCCGACGAATGCAGGAGGTGGAGGATCAGTTACAGCGTATGCGGATGACTATCATCGTGACCAAGATGGAACACTTACAGAAAGTAGGCGAAATCATTAAGGTTTATTAGACGGTGGCAGGAGCAAAAATCATCCGGAAAATATCGGTCGGCTTGCAACTCGGCAGTAAGTCCGCAACATATTCTTCAACACTTAGTGGTAACGTTCTGAGGTTCCCTGTGCTTGTGGTTGAAACGCTGTAGAACGAAGCTGTTTGATCCCTAACCTATACATACTTGACATGAAATTGGATCCCTGATCTGACTGAATTTCCTTTGGAAAACTAAACTGGGTGAAAAAATTCACCAAAGTATCAGCTACAGTAGTTGCAGAAACTTCTTTCAACGGAATTGTTTCTGGATAACTAGTCGCTTGATCCAATACAGTTAATAAGTAGCGATATCCTACTTTTGTTCTGGGCAATGGACCAACCACATCAATAATAATCCCGGAAAAGGGTTCTTTTAAAGCCGGAATGGGCTTTAAGGGTGCCTTATCGATGGTTGCATTGGGCTTTCGCACTAACTGACATGGTTTACAAGTTCTACAATAACTAGTAATATCGGAAGATAAACTTGGGCGATAAAAGTACTGTAAAATTCTAAACTTGGTTTTTCGAACACCTAAGTGACCAACCAATGGAATATCATGTGCTAGATTCATAATATCTAGTCTATACTCCTTTATGACTACAATTTGCTCCCTAATTTTCCAATGATCCGATGCTGGGACATCATATGGCCTCCACTTCCTCATTAAAACATGAAGATAAAAACATATTGGCAACTTCTCTGCTTCCTTCTCTGAGAAAGTTCTAGTATAAAGCTTGCTTAAACTGCTATCCTCTTTCTGCTTAAGGATTAAAGTTTTTTTGTCTGCTTTGAATTCAGCTTCACTAGGATAAGTAGGCTCTCACTACCAGAATTCAGATCCACAAGGAAAGTATTAGACAAAGCTATGTTATCATCATTAACTGAACTAATATTAGATCCCGCATTACTGGGACTAACACTAGCCTCACTATTCATATCCTTGGTCTGGGACCTAGTCGCTGCACATTCAGGAAATATTCCTGGATACAATGTGTCTAACTTTTCTGTCTCGTGATCAGTCTCGGGTTTAGGCTGCACAATAGGAACTGCATAAACTTTATTACCTGCAATATCATTGCCTAACAAAAGATCGACATCTTCGGTAAGTAAAGTAGTAACTAATCCAACAGCAACTGGACCTGCTACATATTTACAATCTAAGTGAACTAGATACAAAGGAATGGAATCATATCCTGCAGTAAAACCTTTAATTAATACTTCCTTCCTAAAGATGTCAGTATGCTAATAGATATAGCATCATGCTTCAAGAGAGTTTGTTCTGCACCAGTATCTCTAAAAGTGTTACAGACTTAGGAGTAGACGAACTGTCAGAAGTAGCATCAATACTAGAGCAATCCACAACTGAAGTCATAACTAAATCTGCATCAGCAGCATCAGAAACACCCACATCTGGGTCCAACTTAATCTTAGATAAAACCCTTGTGTCCGAAAAACACTTAAAATCCTGATGGCCCAGCTACCTCTACAGAACCGACAACACTTCACAAATCACAACACTCTTGAAAGCTGCTTCAGGATCTCTGGACTAACATGCTTGAGCTACCACCTAAGCCTTTAACTTTCTACAATCAGCAATTAAGTGTCCGGGAGTCTTACAGTAATGGCAGGATTTAGAAGAAGTACTATACTGAGCCTTCTGCTGCTTCTGACCGACTTCTGTTTTCTGAGTAACACCATCTGACTTGATAAACTGTTTTTTTATATTTTCATTCTTTTATTGACGCTTGCCGGGAATCAATGCATACACACCGGCATGTTTCAGCTAAAGTATTAACCTGCCTTTCAGCTACAAAAGCTCTAACGTTATTCAGGAACTCTTCTATCAACATCAACTCTTCCAACTGACCGAAATTATCAACTTTTTTAAGACGTAAGCCACTTACCCCACATGACTTTATTTTTCCAAGCGAATTCTATCTAAAGAGTCAGAGGAATTTTTCCAAGCTTGCCTAAACTTTCGCCTGTACACTTCAGCTACTTGTTCATGACAATCTAATATCTTCTGTTTACAAAGGTAGCATATAAATACTGTTCAGAAATTCCAACTCAGAATCCCGGCTTCACTAACTTGATTTCACAACTTGAATCCGTAACTCTGGATTCACAATTTTTGGTTTCACCAAAATTGGCCTCACACAAAACCTGGCCTCACAAATTTTGTTTTCTCAAAAAGATGGATTCCAAAAATTTGGATTTCCATTATAGTACAAATTAGGTTTTCGAACCTTGGATTTCGAATCTTGGACCCAGATGTGACACAGAAATTATTTTAAATCTGACAAAAGTTCTGGCGAATTCCTGGAGCATAAAATAAATCCATAAATGCCTAACACAAAGCACAAAGGGCATAAACTAAATAGGCAATCATAGCTTCCAGGATCCAATTGAACAACTTTGTCTCACAGAAAAAAACTGTCACAAAAAACTGGGGGGTACAATTATATCTGCTTATAAAGGTTTGCCAAGGTCTAGCCAATTTGTTATAGTTTCACAGTTTGGCAAATAACACCTAGCTTCCCCCATTTTGACAATGGACTTCATCCTGACCTAACAGTGCAGCATGGAAAACTGTTTACGTGTTTAACTTAGGGCAGCGGACTCGCGGTCAGAGAATCGCGGTTTCGATTCCCAGACCGGGCGTTGTATGTGTTTATTGAGCGAAAACACCTAAAAGCTCCACGAGGCTCCGGCAGGGGGGAGTGGCGACCCCTGTTATACTCTTTCGCCACAACTTTCTCTCACTCTCTCTTCCTGTTTCTTCATTAACACTGCGATGGACTGGCGTCCTGTCCAGCTGGGGGGAACACATACGCCATAGAAACCGGCAAACCGGGCCCACGAGCCTGGCTAGGTTTGAAAAGGGTGACGAAACAATATATATATATATATATATATATATAATATATATATATATATATATATATATATATATATATATATATATGACAGGCTTCTTTCAGTTTCCGTCTGCCAAATCCACTCAGAAGGCTTTGTTGGTCCGAGGCTATCGTAAAAAAAAGCACTTGTTTAAGGTGCCACGTAGTGGGACTTAAACCAGAATCAAGTGGTTGGGAAGCAAGCCTGTAACCACACAGCCACGCCTGCGGTGATTAATAATTTAAGAATAACTTTCACACAAAATGGATATTTTGAAGTGTAACTCTGGTGGTGGGTTTGAACTTATGAACAATTAAATCGACTCTGGCAACATAACAGTCTTATCGATTAGGAACGTAAACAGCAGGAGTGGCTGTGTGGTAAGTAGCCTGTCTACCAACCACATGGTTCCGGGTTCAGTCCCACTGCGTGGCACCTTGGGCAAGTGTCTTCTACTATAGCCTCGGGCCGACCAAAGCCTTGTGAGTGGATTTGGTA
>NC_042998.1:168859117-168926617 GCF_006345805.1 Octopus sinensis
CGGTGATGACGGTGCCGATGCTGTTGTTGCTGCTGTTGTTGTTGTTGATATCGATGATGGTGTTGGCGGTGGTGATGGTGGTACTGCTCGCGGTGTTTTCAGGTGGTTATTCGTCGGTGTTAACACGAGATGGTGTTTCGCCTGTTCGTGTTCCTGCTGTCTCGCGTTGGCGAACGCCTCACCGTTGGTGATGTGTCTCCATATATCTCTCTTTCCTTTCACGTCTCTTCCTGTGGCCGCCGCTGCGACTGTTACTGCCGCCATTGCACCACCAAAATCCTTTGGTCCTTTGTACTTTGTCTTCTCTTTTTATTTATTTATTTATTTTTGCTATACTCCCTGTTTTTCCTAACTCCTTCTCGTCTTTATTGCAGCCACTATTTACAGGCCTGTCTATCTATTCACTACCAAGCCTTACTTATTCATTTATCTACACGCATACGTGCATACATATACATATATAGATGCATATATACATATATATATATGTGTGTATATATATATATATATATATATATATATATATATGTATATATATATATGTATATGTATGTATGTGTATGTGACTTTTTCTACCTATCTATTTATCGGTGTCTGTAGATGTGTGAATGCATGAGCATGTGTCTGCGTGCTCTGATCGTAGCGGCGGCGGCAAAACGCGTATTCGTGTATGCGAGTGCATGCGCGAAGTGCATATGAGAATGTATGCATGTAATGTAACGTAATGTTTGTTCGTATGAATGCATGCAGGCATGTGTGCGCACTTGCCTTTGTAAATATCAATGTGTATGGCCGAACGTATACGACTGAGAGCTTGTACGTAGTATGAGTGTTTGTGCGTGCGTGCGAACGTATAACCGTAAGCGCACACGTGCTTTTGTACTTGCTTATTATCTGCCACAACACGCTCACATATTTTAAAATGCATCTACGCAAAATGCATTTTTTTAAGGCTATCATAGGTTATTGTAAGTGGCACATGTGGACGAAGTAATGATTTTGTTGCACATTTCTGTTTTTGCTCTTCAGTTCCTTAGAAGAAAAAGAAGGGAGAAAGTCCGAAGCAATGTTGTCCACTGACTGAATCAGGGTTTCAGTTAATACGATGCTTTATAATTGAGGAAGAGAAAAGTTTAGCAGATGTCAGTATGGAACAAATGCATATATACAGTAGTTAGAAGTCACTCCCGCCTAAGAGTGCTATGAAGGGTGAAAGGAGGCTTTGAAATGAAACATAATGGGAGGAGAGCCAATAAAATGATGGACAGAAGTGGATCGTGAGTGAAGTGAGGGAAGTGGTGGCGTGAGAGGAATCGAAAAAGTGAGAAAGATAGAGAGAGAGAAAGGGAAAGAGGGAGAGGAAAGGGAGAGATTGATAGAGAAAGAAAGAAGAGAAATATAGAAGAGTAAAAGAGGAAGTGCTTAGTGAAGTATTAGTAAGACGGATGCACGGACAGATAGAAAACTAGTGAGCTAGCGAGTTAGATAACTGTGCATTTGTATGTATGGGTGTGTGTGTGTGTCTAAAGAGAGAGTAAAAGAATAAATAACGCACGCGCACATACATGCACACACGTACACTCACATGCACATATATACGTGTGAGGAAGAGAGAGAGAGAGAGAGAGGGGGAGGGAAGGAGAGAGAGAGAAAGAGAGATTCTGGAAAATGAAAGTAAAATAAAAAAAAATTACGGACAGTGAGAAAAATAAATAAATAGCGATGGAAAAAGGAATGGAAGGATGTCAGCTGAGCGAGTTTGTTGACCGTAGATAAGGAGAGAGTATAATGTTACATCGGAAAATTAAGAGAAAGCTTTTACACAGTAAAGAAAAGAAAGAAAGGAAATGTAAATGCAAATAATAATAATAATAATAATAATAATAATAATAATAATAATAACAACGGTAACAACATCACCAACAACAACGGAAAGAAAATAACTGAAAAGACACGCTTGGAATAAAGGAGCGCAGAAAAGAAAGAAAGGTTTGAAGAGTAAGGGGGAGGGAGAGGTGCAAAGAATTAACAGAAAAAGAACAACAAGACCAACAACAATTACTATTACTTCTACTGCTACTGCTACTACTACATGACAAAAATTGCTTAACAAGTTGAGAAGGAATTTTGAAAACTGTTGACAGGAGATTAAAAAAAAAACGTAAAAGAAGGTAAAATACAAGGTGAGCTATGGGGTAAAGCACGTGTGTCCACTATCCTGTTTCGAATCACAATGGTAGACATGCGATTTTAATAGCGTCGATAATGTCCAACAGAAAGGTATAGGCATCATAATTTTCTGCACTTCTACAATTAAACCACCCGTGGACAGCTCGAATTTCATATTTAAGTGAGCCTCTTTCTTTTATTGCAATTAAATTGTTGCTAAGTGCATTTGACAAGGCTACACCGATTAGGCGCACGTGCACACACTCAGACACGCACATATACACACACACGCACACACACATATATATATATATATATATATATATATATAACAATACATATATACACATATAGATGCTCATATATAGAGATGCATAACAATACATAAACATAGAGATGCATATATACGCATATAGATGCATATATGTGTGTATGTATATATACGTATGCATATCTGCATGTATTGTCACACACATACCATGAAGCACAACAACACATATTTTTATGAGTATGCCTATATATTTGTGCGTATATGTAAGAATGCATGTAAAGAGGTTTGTATGTGTGTGTGTGTGAAGAACTGCAGAAAATAACGAAGACTGATTTTTTTTTCCTTTCCTTTTTATTCTTAAACATGTGAGTTTAGAACTTGGTGTTAGTTTAGAAAGTTGCCATTCACTGCAGGTTTATGGTATATTCTTCCTCTCTCTCTCTCTCTCTCTCTCTACACACACACACACACACACACACACACACACACACACACACACACACACACACACACAACACGCTCACACATACATGCATACACATACACACACTCATACCAGACACACATACACACATGTATATGCATAATTGCATATGTATATAAAAATATATATATAGATACACATACACATATATATATTCATACATATAAACGTGCATATATATCTGCATGTACATAATTACATATATACATACATGCATATAAATAAATACTTATACACATACACGCATACTCACACGCACATGCATATTTGTATGTGTGTAAGCGTGTGTATTTATGCATACATGTATGTGCGTGTGCACGTATGCGTGTGTGTGTGTGTATGTGAGTGGTTTTATTATATAAATATAGCAATTTATGCAAAGCAGCACCCCGCCTTCGACACCAGCAGCTTCAACAGCAGCAATAACCATAGAAGCAACATGAACATACAAAATGATTTATAAAAACTGACAGCATCAACAACAGCAGCAGAAGCAGCAGCGATGGCTGCAACCGCAGCAGCAACAACAACAGCTGCAGCAAAAATAGCAGAAACATGAGTACTCAAGCACAACAGCAACAATAACATCTGCAATATAAACAACAACAAAAGAAGAAATGTTACAGCAGCAACAGATTCACGTGCTCCACCGACTCAACTAAGCGGCGGAGCCTCTTGCAATGCTGGTTGATCTGTTAGAAATAGTAGCTAGATCTCACCTTGAAATTATACCTTTGAAATAAATTAGGCTGTGTTCGTCAATGTAGACCTTGATGTTGATGTACGTGTATGCATAAAAGTAGAGATCAGCGCTTGATCAGGGCTAACTTGAGGCGAAATACATAAAAGCAATTACAGAAACAGCAACATAAGCTACAACAACGATGATGACAACGATGACGATGACTGCGCATGTAACTTGAAAAGTAGCTTGTGACTCGATTACAACAACGACAACAACAACAACAACGACAGCAATAACTTCACCAGTGATAATAACAGACATCGACAAACCATCAGCATCAGCATCACCATAAGAGCAATGAGTCAGAGAGAAAGCTTCTACGCGGTTGTTCGACCTGCTAGAGATAGCAGCTAACCTTTCCTACATCTTGTTCTCATATTGGTTTCAAATTTTGGCACAAGGCCAGCAATTTCGGCGAAAGGATTAAGTCAATTACATTGACTCCAGTTTTCAACTGGTACATAATTTTATCCAACCCGAAAGGATAAAAGGCTAAGTTGACCTTGGCGGGATTTGAACTCAGAACGTAAAGATGGACAAAATACTACTAAGCATTTTGCCCGGTATGCTAACGATTCTGTCATATTGCTATTCTGCCAGCTCACCACCTGTCTTCATATTACATTCTTTTGTCTCCTTTTTATTTATTATATTTTTTGTACTCTAGGCACAAAGCTTAAAATTTGGTGGGGAGGGCTAGTCGATTACATTGACCACAGCGCTCAACTGGCATTTATTTTATCCACTCCGAAAGGATGAAAGGCAAAGTTGACCTCGGCGTAAAGCTGAAAGAAATGCCGCTTGCACTCTATTGCCTTTAAAAGGAATATTATATACCAAGCAATTGTAGTACACTAAGCCTGAAATCAAAACAAAAGTAAACGGTATGATCACGGCTGGAATGCCTTAAATCATAAGCCTGCTTGATCGGGATTGACCTGAAATTTAACAACACTAAAAGCAATAGACGCAACGATAGCCATAAAAACTATAGTTACAACAACAACAACAACAATAGCTGAAGCAATAGAAGTAAAGACAACCTTCAAAACGTTATTAACAGCAGCATGGATAACTATACTGTATACAGGCCAATAAGGGAGCATCTACGTAGTCACATGACAACCTAGAAATTGCATCAACATTTCCTCAACTTGCACCATACTTTTTAAAAACATAAAGGAGATTATTAACCAAGATATATGAATGGCAACCTCATCATGCAAAGAGCCAGAAAAAAACTACTGCAAGGTACTTTCCCTGACAATTTACTGATTTTGCCAGTCCACTATCTTTCAACTACTTGAAATAGTTTAAAACTTTTGGTGATTGTGTGGTGATGGTTGGGCGTAGTCAGTTAATTGACATTGTCAAAGATCAAAGGTCCTTCCCGAGCTTTAAGCTCATGAGGCCGGTTTCCCAGATTTTGTGGCGTATACTTTACACTATCCGCAGGTGGCGGGAGAGGGGCTAGCCCGTCGCATGATTATTTATATTTGCCAGCTGAGTGGACTGGAGCAACGCGTGAAATGAAGCGTTTTATTCGAGAAGACAACGCGTTGCCCGGTCCAAGAATCGACACCACAATCTTACGATCATGAGCGCAACACCTTAGCTACTAAGACACGCGTCTCCACAATCGATACTGTATTTGACTAGTACTTTATTTTATCGACCCTGAAAGGATGAAAAACAAAGTTTATTTCAACGGGATTTGAACACAAAACTTGAAAATATGGAACCAATACCAGAAGCCATTTTTTTTCTGAGACTGCTGATCAGAAAGCCGAATTTGGAATGACCGAAAAACGAGAATACCGAAAGCTTTAAAACTAAAAGAACTAGCACCATCGAATACTTAGAAGACCTAAAATTTAGAATACCAAAGTTTTGAAATGTTTTAAAGGAGAATATGAAAAACTATTTGAAAAGACTTTTATTTACAGTTTCAAAGCGGGTCGTAAATATCGACATGTTGAATTCATTTTATTTTCTGTTTTGAAAGCAGACATACCACTATGTAGGGAGAGAAAGAAATCGAATAAAGCTGAGTGATTTGTGGGATGGGTTGATTTCTTGCATTTTTTAAATTTATTACCTGCGTTTCCACCATCGTCTACGATCTCTGAAAAGTCAGTGTAATTGCATCAGAAAAGTGTTTGTGCTCTGCGAATTTTGGTAGTCAGTATATGCTATCCATTTAAAAGTTTACTTATTGCTCGACCTCTAGCAATTACGCAATTTTTCTTTTTTTTTTTTCTTTTTTGTTTTTCTTCTTGCAGCACCACTAATAATAATAATTTTTTATGTACTTCTTCTTGCCTTCCTCAGATCAATCATCTTGCACGTTAAGCTTACTATAGTCTTTTTGCGAAGCAATATCTTCGCAGATATCTCTTACTCCGGAATGGAGCACTTTTTTTACGCGTCCCAACCATTTAAATAGTAATAATCCAACAGGATATCCCAAAGGATATTGTTAACACAAAACCTGCAGGGTTAATGAAGGAAGTGGATCTAGCAGAAGTTTGTATGTTGGTATTAAGCTGCAAAAGGATGTAAACAAAGACAGACAGACGTGCAAGTGCACAAACCTAATTTTGACCAATTAAAATTTGGTGCTTTGATCGCCTCGTAAATTTATGTTTATACTGAGAAAATATTCTATGACGAGAGAAATTAACTACGCAAATATTCACTTATCTATTTACGTTTTCACTTATGCCTTCGGTATCATGTCCTTGCAATATAATTTTTATTTTTTATTTTAGGTAAATGTTATTTAAAAAAAATAAATAAATGTTCCTTCTCGAGCCATGCCAGGTTATTAAGGGCTGGTTTTCCGGTTTCAGTGGCGTAGAAATTCCTCACCTGGACGGGATGCTGATCAGTCGCAGGATTACTCATTTTCACCAGCTGAGTGGACTGGAGCAACATGAAATGAAGTGTTTTGCTCAGGAACACAACGCATCGCCCGGTCCAGGAATCGAAACCACGACCTTGCGATCATGAGTTCAACACCCTAACCACTAAGTCACGCGCCTCCACAAGTAAATCCTATAATATACGAGTGAATGTCATAATATACGTATTTCTCAAACAAATTCCCCATTAAAACTGTAAAGAAATATCTTTTAACATTATTTTGGTATCCTGACTTTTCGGTTTTTCTAACCTTCAATATTTTGATTTTTCGATCATTAAAAATTTAACCATCTTGCGTTCAACCCTATCTAGTAAACTTTATGAGACAAGAAGTTTTCCGATGCTCTGACGTATTTGCCAATCCACCAACCTTCTACAATATTTAGTAAAAGTATGAACATGCCATCAAATGAAGAATAATAGAAAATCTGATCTCAAATTTTCTGTATAGGATATAAGTTTTGAGATTTTGGGGAGAAATAAATGAAGTTGCATTGCTGATTCATGCCTTTCATAGATATCGGTACTGAAGCGAAATCCTTCAACGCAAACCCGCAGGTTCGACTTGCAGGAACTTTTGTCAACTCTATGCTGCTTGTTACCATTTGTGATTTGATATTAATGAAATAATACATATTCTATTCAAATATTACTTAATTCAATTTACAAGTTTCATTATTCAGTGAAACAGCATTTATGAGACACTATTGGTGAAATTAAACATAAAGTGTGTAGTCATCGCTCGGATACTGACTAACAAGGTTCGAGTGACGTGGTTAAAAAATCCAGCTTAACACTTAACTATGGGGCTCAACTAAGTCTGTAGGAGGATTTTCGTTTATTTAACTTCAAAAGTTTGAGTTTAAATCCTGTCATGGCCATTTATTTTTTAATTCTGATGCAATCATGAGTACCTATAGACAGATAATACATTATTGACCCTATGGTGATCATATCTGACTGGATGTTATCCGCCACCACCACAAAAAGTAATAAACTAGAGTAATATTTTTTATTTTTAAAAAAATCGTCTTCACTAACACTTATTGCACTGTTAAACTTGGTTGTACAATTCAATTCGCACGTATGGATCACAATGTCCAGTGAGTTGTCAATCTTTCAGCTTATCCATTGACAAGAACAAATCAGACAGAACACACTTGCTTTGCTTACTTGGCAGTCTAGCAGGACCAGCATAACATTATGTTGAAACGTTAGAACATATTAAATTGGAGCGTGAGACTTGATGGGTTTGTTTCGCAGTCTATCTAAAAGAACAGCTCTAATCTCGGAGTACCGTTACGAAGCGTCTATAACAACGTAGAGTGTTTATTATGAGATTGACTCCAGACCTGGATGTCATCAAGTCAATTCGGTAGAATGATGAAACAAATATCGTAATAATTTTGCACACACTGTGTAATAGTACTTAACAACGCTGTAGCGACATAATGAAAATAATTATATCAACTAAAATCCAGCAAAGTCTATTATTGCAGGATTATTTGACACATGACAGAATTCTTTGACAACAAATTGCGAACCAAATTTATTAAAGATTTTCTTTTTCTAACCAGTTTAATGCTGAATATTGAAACATTAGCCGAAGGATTTTTTTACCATTTTTTTTTTTTTTGTTTTGGTCTTAACAATATCAGCGCATTTCAATAAATCTAATAGTTACTAGTGACAGCATGGTATGAAGACTGGAAGCGATTTAAAATTTTAAATTTGAATTTAACTCAAAGGCATACTAAATCCTCATACTATTATTGTCTTTTACATAGTTTTCCTTAACTTGTACGGAACTACTGCGCCGAGAAACGTTCAATTATCATAGTTAAGTAATAAATGAAATGATAGGGTTAGACATGTTCGATATTGCCAGAAAAGGGAAAAAGGTTGGCTGAAATCTATTTGCCCGCGTCAAGACGATTTTTATCATTTATATTTTTTACCTCCAATCAGGATGTAATATCAAGTGTGAACCTTTCTCTACACCAGTTTTGCCCTTACGTTAGTTCAATAAAGAAACTATTTCACAAGCACTAAAAAAAGTACTATAATGAACATGGTTAACATAAATGGTGCTTTAATACAATACTGTCATAAACAGGCTGTTTTTATACTTATAGATAATTTTCTACTATAGGCACAGGGTCTGAAATTTTGTGAGAAGGGGCTGCTGATTACATCGACTCCAAGGTTAAACTGATACTTTCATCCGAAAGGATAAAAAGTCAAGTCGACGTCATCAGAATTTGAACCTAGAATGTATAGAGCCGTAAAAATACCACTAAGAGTTTTACCCGACTTGCTAACGATTCTACCAGCTCGCTGCCGTGTCTATACTTATAGATATTGGCAGGAAGTATGAATTCAAGTGGTATGTAAGTATTTGAACAGATCACGCGAATATAAAGGAAATCGTTATGAAATTTGACTTCTGGCTACCATATGGTCTTGTGTTAATTCTCTTGTGTTAAAAAGGGAGAATGCTATTGCTTTTTCATATCAGTATTTTCCGACATAGTCATAACACTGTGCTGCATACAGGGCACGAACCATCGTACTTCCGGCTGCATTTTCGCTTCATTACCTGTGAGACATTACACGTTCTCATTCCATGCACCAGGATTCCATACAGTTTGTATTTGCCAAACTTCACTCAGAAAATTTTGGTGGACCTGATTTTGAGGTCATCACCAGCATCAGTAACACGTGACCATTACTGTCTCGAGTCTTAGGATTGACAGAGCCGGTTTCCCTGACGTATAAGTGGTCGAGGTCATGACATCTCTCGTGAACGGGATGCCAGTCTGTCGCAAGATTACTCACATACAGCTGAGTAGACTGGAGCAACTTAAAATGAAGTGTCTTCCTCAAGAACACAACGCTTCACTCGGTCCAGGAATCGTAACCACGATCTTGTGATCTTGATTACACCTTGACCACTAGGCTTTGCGCCTCTGTGGTACAAGACAGTTGTTCAAGGTGCTGGACTGTGCGAGATCGAACCTAAACCACACTGATATTAAGGACACCTTTTAACTACACAATCATGCTTATGCACGTAGTGTGTCTACCTACACAATAATTATAAACCATTGATAAACCATTCGGAGCATCCTAAAATCTATGATTAATGTGACTTTCACTGCTGAGTAATAACTCCGTATTTTATATGTTCGCTAATTACCGTTTTCCAAACACATTAAATTTCATCCCTACTTATTTCTCTTCGTTACAAAACAACTTTCTAACATCTTGAGGAGTCTATTATTTACATAGGCCATCGATTTATAACCTGTTACTAACGCAACTGTTACAAGTTCTAACTTTCTAGTAATGTTCCATATGCCAGAACAATGCTTATTAACTACTCTAAGGATAACGAGTAGAAGGCTATAATCTATGCAGTTTCTTCTTCTTCTTCTTCTTCTTCTTCTTCTTCTTCTTCTTCTTCTTCTTCTTCTTCTTCTTCTACTACTACTACTTCTTCTGATAGATGGATGGATGGATGGATGGATGGATAGACATAGCATATAAGTATTTGATATTTTATATAATATAATATATTATATATATATACATATATATATATGTATATATATATATATATATATATAATTAAATATCAATATTGTATGTGTATATATAATATATATATATATACATAAATAGAGAGAAAGAGAGAAGAAGAGACCAATGTCATTAATTTCATGTTAGCCTAGGTTCATTTTAGAGAAAGAAAGGAAATATATTCTTGTGTGGGATACTTAAGCGTTTAAGTGAATGAGAATTAGTAAAACTGACAAGATGAAGATATGGAAGCAAGACGCAGTTTATTGGTTGGGTGCTAACAATCATAGATAAGTTCATCTGAGAGCTTATACTTGAGGGATTTTATGGAATTTAAAAGCATCAGATTATCTTCTTACGAGTCACGTAAAAAAAGAGCGACATCTACAACGACAAACAAGGAAATTTCTTACTCAATAATATCTTGAATAGCATCAAGAAATTTCAAACAATTAATAAAATTCTGCACTATAGCGTACGATGTTTGTCTGTATTTTCTTCTGTCTTCATGTTTCAGACATTGTGCTGCGGCCAGGCTGGGGTACCGCCTTGAACGGTTTTATTCGAATGAATCCTCCCCAGTCCTTCTTTTCCTTTTTAAAGTCTGGTACTTATTCTATCGGTCTTTTATGCTGAATCGTTAAGTTACGGGGACGTAAATGAACCAACACCAGTAGTCAAGCGAGGAGGGGACAAAGACAGACACAAAGACACACACACAGATTATGTATATGTGTATGTGTGTGTGTTTGTCTGTGGGACAGGCTTCCACACAGTTTCTGTTCACCAAATTCACTCACAAGGCACAGGTCGGCAGAGTTTACAGTAGAAGACACCTGCCCAAGGTGTTGGGCTGTAGAACTGAATCCGAAACCACATGGTTGCAAAGCGAGCTTCTTAACCACAGAGCCATGCTCGCGCCTATTCATATCGGCTAATGTATAGAATCAAGTGGAGATATTCAATTGAAGGGCTAGCGAGTTCAATACTTCGTAACAGAAACGTAAATCAACAAAATTGGTGGAATTGTTTGTTCGTCGAAACGAAACAATGTTTTGCGGTATTTCTTCTGCATCTTTATGACTTGCACTTAAATCTCATCAAAACTAACCCTGCCTTACATCATTTCGGGGTCGATGAAATAAAGTACTTGTCAATTATCAGAGTTAATGCTGTCAAAACTAAAGGCCATGAGCCTAAATCACGAACATATACAGTTGAAATGTTGTAATGAACTGAAACAGACGATACTTAGTTTTCTATTCAAATCAACTCTCAATTAATTCTAAGGCGTTGATGGTGAAGAAGTGGCAGAATTGTTAGCGCACTGGACAAATTGCGTAACGGCATTTCTTCCGGTTTTACGTTCTGAGTTCAAATTCCTCCGAAGGCGACTTTGCATTTCATTATTTTGAGGTCGATAAAATAAGTATCAGTTTAGCAGTGGGATCAAATTAACTGACTAGCCCCCTTCTCCAAAATTTCAGGTTGTTAAAGCTTTCATGTCTTATTAAGGATTGAATTATAGTAGAACTGTTTCGACTGTGGCTTTGAAAGAAGCTTGAGAGGCGGTTGGATGGAACCTACACTCGCCTCCTTATGAGAGCTCAAAATCTCTCGTGGAAGCGGCATCCAACCAAAATGCAAATATATAGGAAACTACCACATTTGTCATCTCTTGTGAAGGGTAAGAGAGTCCAGTTTGCTGGACATTGTTGTAGAGCTGAAAAAGAGGTAATTTCTACTCTTCTCCTCTGGAAGCCATCTACTCGCAATACCAGAGGGCGCACACTCTCCTACCCTGATGTAATCTCCAGGGATACAGGCATCCAGCAACAGGACCTCCGTAATGCTATGATGGACCGTGAAGTCTGGCGTAGCATGGTAAATTCCATTGTCTCGACCACGGTCGAACAATGATGATAATGAAGGATTGAAGAACCAATCTCGGATAAAACTTTTCTAGTTATTGAAGCGAATGTAGCTGTCACAGAAATTAAACAAGTTAGATTCAATTTGATATCAGCCATTTAAACCAGTAATTCTCAACAATCTTTAGCATATGAACCCCTGTGATTACAGTTTTATTCGGCTGGACCCCAATAGCCATTCAATGTTAACAAACTAGTTTTATGGAAACTTCTTTCAAAATCTCGTGTGTAAGTTGAACTATATAAAATTAACTTGTGTAAGTTTACTAGAGATATTTCGCGTGCTGCTACGTTCTGAGTTCAAATTCCGCTGAGGTCGACTTTGCCTTAATCGACTAGTCCCCTCCCTCCAAATTTTATATAATGCAACTTGTATAAAATGTCAGAGAACGAAACCTAGCTGTTTCATGCAATACATACATCTATAGCAAAATTTTTTCATGGACACTTAAAATACTACTTGGATCCTTAATTTGTTATTCCGCTTGCTTGGACCCTCCAAAGTCTTACATTGACCCCCCCAGGGCTCATATGAACCCCAATTGAGAAACATGTTTGAACCATATGAAATATGCGGTAATGATCCGGAGAAAGGAATGAATTTCTCTCAAAAACATGTTCCTTATTCTAAAAATTACGGGAGTTATTCCTTAAAAGAAGCAAAAAAAAAAACCAGGAAGTTTCGTTATAATCGGTCGATCTGCTAAAAATAGCAATCAAATTTTCCTCAAATCACACTTCACATTCCTGAAAAAAAAATTAAAATTATATTATACGAGAAGTGCTGAAAAATTCCTGGTTTTAAGGGTCTCGCGAAAGGTCTAGTTGAGGGTCCAACCTTCCCAGTTCTTTTACATGGCTTAAAAAAACTGAAGGACCGCTGCAATAAGTGTGTGAATCTGAGAGGGGAATATGTTGAATAAAATTGTAATTAACTGATCCTCCTGTATTTTCTTTTACCCAAAGCCAGGAACTTTTCAGCATACCTCGCATAGCGTAATCCCAACAATATCCACCATCAAAGGTCCAAACAGAAGCGGTTAAAATGCCTCTTCTCATGAGGTTTCTCTTCGTACACTGTTAACAACACAGAGCTTAATAACAGCATCAGTATCTTTATATTTATTTGTTCATACGGTGTAGAAGCAGCAACAGCAGCAGCAATATCAGTAACAGTAGAAGCCACCGTAGAAGCCACTGTAACTTCATGCTGCTATAATTTAATGAGAATAAAACAATAATGACAATAATAGAAGGCCAAACATTTCGAGAGGAAAAGACTATAATGGATTAAATCAGTTCAAGCACATATCTGCTATTTGTTTTATAGATCCCAGAAAGAGAGAGAGATGAACGGCAAATATCGACTCCGGCCGAACTTGAACTCTGAATGTTAGAACAAAAAAAAAACAGCAACAGAAAGGGGAGAAAAAGACAGCAATAGCAACAAAATCAGCACAATTGCAACAACATCGCCATGAGAATTATTGCTTATAGATATGGGATACTGTGATGATGATAGTAGTAGTAGTAGTAGTAGTAGTAGTAGTAGTAGTAGTAGTAGTAGAGCCCTCAACTACAACAAAACGACCAAAATTTCTTTTTTTTTTCAAGGTCTGGGGTCTCCCGCCCCTAAGCCCTAGACCATCACCTAATCACCCTTACCCGTCTTGTTGCTTAACAACAACAACAACAGTAGCACCAGCACCAGCAGCAGCTGTAGCACCAGCAGCAGCACCACCACCACCACTGACATTAATGGTAATATATGCAATTACTCTGGCAATCGAAATCAGATTAGTTGCAATATAAATAACAGAAATTGCAACGACATTAACAACAACAATAATAACGCCACTCTATTCTACAGTTATTGTATCAGCTGAAATAAGAATAGCTACAAAAGCAATAAAAATAACAACAAAGACAGTAAAAATAGCGCAAATTATATTACATACAACTATAATAATATTTGTACGAATAAAAGTAAAATTAGCAGTAGTAATATCCTTTCTACTATAGGCACGAAGCCTGAAATTTGAAGGGAGAGGACAAGTCGATTAAGGAAAAGTCGACCTCAGCGGAATTTGAACTCAGAACGTAGCAGCACACGAAATACCTCTAAGCATTTCACCCGGCGTGCAAACAATTCTTATTTCTTCACTACCAACAAGGGGCTAAACACAGAGGGAACAAACAAGGACAGACAAACGGATTAAGTCGATTATATCGACCCCAGTGCATAACTGGTACTTATTTAACCGACCCCGAAAGGATGAAAGGCAAAGTCGACCTCGGCGGAATTTGAACTCGGAACGTAGCGGCAGACGAAATACCTATTTCTTTACTACCCACAAGGGGCTAAACACAGAGAGGACAAACAAGGTCAGACAAACGGATTAAGTCGATTATATCGACCCCAGTGCGTAACTGGTACTTACTTTATCGACCCCGAAAGGATGAAAGGCAAAGTCAACCTCGGCGGAATTTGAACTCAGAACATAACGACAGACGAAATACGGCTACGCATTTCGCCCGGCGTGCTAACGTTTCCGCCAGCTCGCCGCCTTATTAGGATTAGTAATATCAATGGCAACACGTTAAACATTACCAGATACCGTACAGATAGTTAAAGCTAAACAAAATCTATCCCTTTCAAATAGGTATCATGGAGAGAGAGAGATGGAGTAGTTACTATAAACCAGTGCTTCCCTAACTACTTTTAACTATTGCTCCCTTATCTCTTGCTAGTACTTTTCAATGTCCCCTTGCTACGATTCATCAAAATTTAATACACCACAAGATTGTTACCAACAACAATGCCCTTTGTCATTAAAAGACTAACTACAAATTAAGCCATTTCATCAGTATCTCAATATACTATGGAATATCGAAACAATATTTTGGTTGCTCAATTTTGGCACAAAGTCAGTAATTTTGAGGAGAGAGGAAAGTCGATTATACTTTGAGAAGCACTATTGTTGATAGTAAAGAGACTGTAAAAGTAAGTGCGTCCTTGATGTACTGTTGATCCACAAGATTTTCAATGCACAGAGCCGGCGCAAAAAATGAAGAGATGTTGTAATGAAAGCAGAAAGCACATATAGTCAAATATCTCAGACCAAAATCTACATTCAAAAAGGTAGTTCGAATTGTACATAAAAACGACCTTGTACGATCAAAATGTCTGCGTGAGTTCAACAGGATTTGGAAAGACAGTGACGATGTTTGAATGCTTACGCTACATTTTTACACTATATTCTACGTCGACTTGCACGCCAGAAAATACAGTAACTTACCAGCTCCGGCAAACTCATATTGGTTGTGGGGAATATATTATTCCTTGGATCTCTCTCTCTCTCTCTCTCTCTCTCTCTCTCTCTCTCTCTCTCTCTCTCTCTATCTCTCTATCTATCTATCTATCTATCTATCTATCTATCTATCTATCTATCTATCTTTCTATCAATCTATCTCTTTCTCTTTCTCTAGGAATTAATTCACTATAAAAAAACCCATCGAGAATGCCCTTACAAAGTCGTTTTACGAGCTAAAAATCGCAGCCAAATTCCCTCTGCTGTCTTACAGAAATGACACATTGGACAATGTAGTTCTATATATAAAATAATACAGTATGATAATGTCTGGAATCTATTTAGTCACACGTCCCTATCAAGCTTTATATGTTCCTAAACAACAATATCAATAGCAAATAGAAGTACAAGTCAACTAAGAGAGTTTAAGTGGTCGCTCGACTTTCTAGAAATAACAATAAATACCCATAAAATCGCATGTATTATGAAACTAAGAACACATTAGATAAAGTAGTCCTAGATACATTTTGCATGAATAAAAGATGGAAAATTTATGATTAAAATGTCTGCTGGATCAAGCCTGACCTCTGTCTAAATAATAACCACAGAGATTATAATCTTTACGGAAAAAAAATCTCGCTTCTTCAATTTCTCTAAGAAGCTGATGTATAATTATGGTTTGAAACGCAATTTGTCAACTTAATTTTTTTCCCTTTTCATCTATTGTGAGATTCATATAAAATTCCGAAGCTTAATATATCTGGTAGCTAAACAAACGATCAGCAAAAACAACAATAACTCCAATGATAACATTCAAGATGGCCGCAACGAAAGGAAAGTTGTCACTGACGAACCAATGCTCACAAGAAATGTATGAGCGTCATAGAAGATCATTTCTGTCTATAAATCCGAGGCAGGTACGAAAAAAATTAAATAAAAAAATCCGTTTTTGTTAAGTAAATATCGAACATAGTTTAGTAAAATATACGCTCTCAGCTTCTTGAATCAAGATATCAGGTTCCTGAAGCATTTTTGAAATTATTTTATGTCAGTAATCCTCTCGGTATGTGCTGACCTCCCTGTATCGCAATCCTTCAGAAATGTTTTATACCTCTATAAAAGATAATTGTTTCTGGAGCGTGTTAAACCCTCAATGCATATAGACAACTTATTTGATTTCGATCACAGTTGCAACCGCTTCACTTATATCACCAGTTCTTAGAAAACCTTAAATCTCTAACTTTCCTATTTCTCTTAGTTTTGGAAATTCACGGTACCATTATCTTATCAGTTTATTACAGAAGTGTAGCTCATGTTGATTTTTAACATATTGCAAATATACCATATTTGTCGCGTCTCGAATACTTCTTGTGAATTAATTTTTCTTGAATTATGTAAAAAATTTTATAAATTAGATATATAAAAGGTTTCAGTGAGTGTTTTTAAATTGTTTATAATACAATTTGAGTTTACAATTAGAAGAGCGATAAACTCTTCAGGTGCAAAGTACTTGGCCTTAAAACAAAGCAAACATTAAACGCGAATTAAAAGATTTCATGAATCTGATTGCTTAAACCCGTAGTTAGAACTCTCTGGAGATTACATACAACCAACTTATTAATATGATGGTTAATCTTATATACCACTACAACGTGACTTAAGATTATATATAACCGACTGATTAATCCTTAATATTTAATACTACTTGAACGTAACTTAAGATTATATATAACCAATCCGATCGTTAGTCACATATACAGCTAGAATGTAACTTAAGATTTTATATAATCAACTGACTATTCCGAGGGTTCATTTAACATTCTGCAAGAAGTTATTTCCTAAACTTCATTCACAACTTCAATTAACTGATCTTACTGGAGTTACCGCTTCCCTTATTTGTTTGTTAAACACCCATACAGTGAAATATTACCTTTTAATTGTCTGGATAATCTTAGATGATCGAAGTTTTTCCACTCATATTACATTTGTGAGCCTTTACTGTAATATATATATATATAGATAGATAGATAGATAGATAGATAGATAGATAGATAGATAGATACAGACAGACAGACAGACACATAGACAGACAGACAGACACATAGACAGACAGACAGACAGACAGACAGACAGACAGAGGGCGAGAGAGAGAGAGAGAGAGAGAGAGAGAGAGAGAGAGAGAGAGAGAAATAAACAAAATGGAATAGGCAGGACAAGAGACACATGGGGTAGACAATCGTTGAGGAGGTTACAAAATGTGTGACGAAAGAACTTTGGCGGACGAACAAACTTAAAAGAAAATAATACTAATAAAATTAAAGTAAATATCAAATAATGCGTGTATTTAATTGGCAAAAAAAGACCATCCTGAAGTATAACAACATATATATATATATATATATAATATATATATATATATATATAAGTTTAAAAACATAATAAATGCACAAACAAACAGACACAGGTCACCAAATCCTCATCAGTCATCAGCCAGAGGGTCAAACGCAATTTCGCGCCTTGAACGATAATTGTAATTCTCTTCTGGTGGCACCGGCAGCAAGAAGCCGCCGGAAATGGTGAGCCAACGAACAAGTGACCAACCATGCAGACACGAAAACGAGACGAAATGTGAACTTACGAACATAAATAAATAAACAGAATCTGTCCTTACGGCCAGACAGGAGACGGAATATATAATATATATATATATATATATATTATATATATATATATATATATATATATATATATATATATATATATATAGTCGCAGTCCCGATTAGAACGAATGTTTCAGAGATGACATATTGAAGACAAATAGGCGATTTTCACTGTAACATGCACTTAAAATAAAAGACGTGCCAATATTTCAGTATTTTACGTTTGCCTGCAGCATTATAATTTGGCCTTAAACCAAAAGGTTTTGCTTCAATAACTATGCATTGTTGTAAATTCATTTTGTTTGTGCTTTCATAGCATGCTGTATATCCCAGTTAGCACAACCTGAAATCTGCTGCATCCATAGAGTTTAGTCAGTAATTAATTTCTGACAATACGTTTTACAATATCAGTAGCCGGATGGAAGTTTATAGATAGACTGACCAACTTAGTGGCTTAGCCTACAAGTTTTGGATCATGTCTGCACTCGTATAATCTGACGAAAATAACTCGTTGGGTTACAGCCAGAAGAGTTACAACCAAGTACAGGATCAAAGTCTGGCTGATTACTTTCTTTCCAATCGTCTTTACCAAAACCCATGTTTCGCAGAGTTGAAATAGATAAGTGGAAAAGATGTCCACTTCTTGTTTGAAAAGTTGTGTTTGAATGTATTATTATTAAGGGAACGATGGTGCTATAAGCTCTAGATGGAATTGAGTGGGCAACGACACTCTTTTTATATGAAATATGTAGTGTTTCTCGTGAGGGCTGCAAACTCAAGGGCCATCCCGTGCAGTATAAACGCTCAAGGTGAAAGATGAGGGAAAATATATATACATAATGAATTACACATTTCTGCTTTTTTGGCAAGACAATAGTTTAGAACAACAGCAAACGGAAAACCTCACCAGCGAATCACTTAATTTGATTGAATTTGATGTGTTGCTTGGTTAGAACACAGTACTGTGGTTGAATGTTCTACTTCGGCTATAAATGACTATAATTACATCCATGCATACATACATACATACATACATACATACATACATACATACATACATACGTGTGTGTGTGTGTGTGTCTGTGTCTGTGTGTGTGCGTGCGTGTGTGTGTGTGTGTGTTTGTACATATATATGTACGTATGAATTCCGAGTGAGTTGGAAGACTGATCATAAGGCATACGTCATAAATTCAATGCAGTTGTTGGTCGAGAAAAGAATATAAATATAGAATTGTTAATTGCTGCCTTCAAAATCGATAGAAGTAATAACGGAGATAAAACAAAATCAAGCCACATTAAAATGTTCAATCTAATTTAGATTAGCCAACTGAATCGTAGGACTATCTCTACATTGAATCGTATGATTCTCTTCAAGTAGTGCATATTGCATAAATCCATCTTTCAAGGGTCAATCCATCACTAAACTACTTTCGTGGCTGGCCTGAAGGTCTCAGAACAATAAACTGACGAATCACTTGGCAAATTTACAGTACTGTCTGCTTGAAATGGAGAATTCTTTCTACGTAGTGGTCATTTTTTATTGGATGGACTGGACACTTAAGAGTTACATTATCCTAGCCACATACACAACGCAACGTCCCTG
Source organism: Octopus sinensis (assembly GCF_006345805.1). Taxonomy (NCBI): domain Eukaryota; kingdom Metazoa; phylum Mollusca; class Cephalopoda; order Octopoda; family Octopodidae; genus Octopus; species Octopus sinensis. The sequence goes on from NC_042998.1 coordinate 168,878,799, forward strand.
ACGGGTGACAAGATACACCAACACTCCGTTGCTGTCTGGATTTCTATCTATTCGGTCACCTCGTCTCTTGATATGCTATGGTATAATACAATGTGATATAATAAGATGTAATATGATTGGTTGGTCTGATTGATTGGATGATTGATTAATTGATTGTACATCACCCGGAAATAATTACCATAGACCATTAGTGGATATGAATGCATTATTTATTTTAATGTCGGTAAACTGGCTTAAAAGATAACAACCGTAGGATTCTCAGCAGGAACAGATCACAACGCCACTGCATGCTTTACATATCTGACAGAACCTGCTGCAGTTTTATTAAAAATCCAGTTGAACAAGATTAATTTAGCTTCTGCAGGTATCGAATATTTACTTACAGTAAACTTATGAATAACTCCCTAATTAAACATGACCATTGATTTTTTTACATAATTTCCAGCTAAGTCGACCATAGCTGAATTTTTTTTAATGTCTTAGTTTCGGACAATACAGCTAGGGCATTGTGATTCTTGGATAATATTAGATCAGTATTAAAAGAATCTATTGGTTATGCTGACCCCCCAGAATGGCGTTCTCTAAATTACATCACAATTGATGGTTGTTATAGATTTTATTGTTGTTGTTGCTGTTGATCCGTTGATGGTCTCTGGATGAGCCTGTCAGTATTCAAAAACATTCAAGTTATGCCCACCTCGTCTTTTTGCTGATATTGTAATTATATTTTCAGGACTATCTTGTCTTCAACGTCTCCAATATGTTATGACGGTTGAGTGTCATATATGGAAGATGTGGCTGCTATTTCTCCTAGATTGAGTTACGAAGTAGAAGTTCGCCCATTGGCTCACATTATCATTGTCAGTTGCATTGAGCCTAACTGTGTCTCTAAAACGCGTTGTATTCGTGAACGTATGTGTACCTTGCACAAAAAACACAGAATCTCATTCCGGTATACTGTATCCAGAGTCTATATTCCTTTATTTCAGTAGTTAGACAAAATTTCAGGCACTTTCGGCTACTATATTTTGTAAATCGACCAAGCAGAAAGAGGTTCACGTAATATTTTTGTAAAGTGTTCAAAAGAGTGAAACTATTTCGGCCGCTCAGCTCCTACTTAGCTTACTACATTTCTTAAAGTAAACAACGAATATTATAGGAAACTATGAAAGAAAAACAAATTTAGTAATTGCTATTTAACTTCAGATCAATCCTGATCAAATTGTCTTTCTATGCGTGTGTGTATGTTTGTGTGTGCGCGCGCGCGTATGTGAGAGAGAGAGTGAGTTTGTGTTTGTTTGTGTGTGTACGTCTTGGGCAAGTATCTTCTACTATAGCCCTGAGCCGACCAAAACCTTGTGAGTGGATTTCACAGACGAAAACTGAAGGAGCCCATCGTGTGCACATGTATATCAGGTCATCTCCTAAGTTCTGTCCGAATTGTAAATAAAGAAATCAAATGATCGAATGTTATATTTAATTGAAATTTAATCATCAATGTACTTTCCCTGATTATTTATGACTTCCTTTCATCTATTTACAAGCATTTTAATCCCATCAACGTAAAACTCTTTTGGTTTCAAAGCGAAGAAGTCTGAAATGTCAGTTTCGACCTCCTCCTGGCTTCCGAAAGTTGTCCCACAAATGATTCTATAAACTACGAAACAAATGATAGTCTGAAGGAGCAAGGTCGGGAGACTAAGGTGGATGAGAATTTTTTTCCCAATCAAGCTCTTCGATCTTCTGAATTACTCCTTTGCAATCCCATCAGATAGAGAGAAGAACCCTTCTCGGTTGTGGTTGAGCTTTTCGCCTTTTACCAAGCCACTGTTTACGACGTTTAACATTTCGATAGAAGATCCAAAAAGGGTGAAATGAGTTCGCGAGAATGGAGAGAAGAGCAGATGTCAACTCTGAATTTGCGGTTGCTTTCGAACAATTCAGGAGGCACCCATTTTCCAAGTTTAGGAACCTTTCCGAGTTGTTGAAGATGACGATGAACATTTGTATGGTTTGAACTAAGCTTTATTGCCAATTCTTCAACTGATAATGCAGGATTTTCTTCAAGCAATGCCTGAAGGATCTTATCATCAAACTCAACTGGACGTCCTGTTCGAGCTTCATCTTCAAGACTGAAATCTCCACTTCTGAATTTTGCAAAGCATCTTCTGGTAGTTCTTTCATTCAAGCATTATTTCCTATAAACTGAGTGTATGTTTCGAGTCGCTTCAGCTGCAGAGTTTCCTTTTTTGTACTCATAAAGCATTATTTGCCTCAAATGCTCTTTGGATGCTTCCATGTTAGAAAGGGTTTTAATCAAAGAAATTTTAATTCTATTATTCTGTAAAATAATATTTAATTAGCTTAAATGAACACAAATGCATAAAAATACTTTTTAATTCCTTTACACATTCTAAAATACTATTAAATTTCATTCAGTTGTAAAAAAAAAAGGTGTAATCGGACAGAACTTATGGGATGACCTGATATGTGTGTGTGTGTGTGTGTGTGTGTGTGTGGTGTGTGTGTGTGTGTATGTATACATACACACTTGCAACCACACACACACATACGTGTGTGTAGTCGTGCGTGTGTGTGTGTGTGTGTGTGTGACTTTCTGTTTGATAACCGATGTCGGTTTGTTTACATCCCGGTAAGCCAGCGGTTCGGCAATTGAGGCCAATAGAATGAGTACCCGGTTCAAAAATAAGCACTGGAGTGGATTTATTCAAACCAAACCCTTGAAAGCAGTGTCTCAGCATAGCCGCATTTCAACGACTATGTAACTGCATCATTCAATATGCGCTTCCTTTTTTTCTTTTTTTGAAGACACTAAGTTGTGATTTGAGATAATTTAGGTGCTATTTCTTGCAGACCAAATGACTCCGTAGGGGCTCTCTCGGTGGCTCATTGCAAAATATGGTGTTTGTTAAGTGTTTTGGCGTTGTATGATGTACTTATAATTGTTGGCCTTCAGTGCTCAATATGGGTTGATCGAATGGTTTAGTATTAGTCGTAACAGCGATAGCAGGTGCAGCAGCAGCAGTAGCAGTAGTAGTAGTAGTAGTAGTAGTAGTAGTAGTAGCAGGAGCAGCAGCAGTAGCAACAACAGTAGTTGTAGTAGTAGTAGTAGAAGTAGTAGTAGTAGTAGTAGTAGTAGTAGTAGTTGCCACAGCAGCAGCAGCAGTAGTAGTAGTAGTAGTAGTAGTAGTAGTAGTAGCAGCAGCTGCAGCATAGTAGTAGTAGTAGTAGTAGTAGAAGTAGTAGCAGCAGCAGCAGCAGCAGCAGTAGTAGTAGTAGTAGTAGTAGTAGTAGTAGTAGTAGGGGCAGCAGCAGCAGCAGCAGTAGTAGTAGTAGTAGTAGTAGTACTAGTAGTAGTAGTAGGGGCAGCAGCAGCAGCAGCAGTAGTAGTAGTAGTAGTAGTAGTAGCAGCAGCAGCAGCAGCAGTAGTAGTACTAGTAGTAGTAGTAGTAGTAGTAGCAGCAGCAGCAGCAAGAGGGGTGGGGCAGAAAAAAAACCAAGAGTAGCAGGGACAGCAGTTATTGTTTGACTAAATTTTGTTTACGGCAGCAGCTAAATATGCACCACAAAGAAGAAACATCATCATCGTCATCATCATCATCATCATTACCAGCACAACAACACCGACAACGACAGCAATAACAACAACGAGGACATCGACAACGACGCTGACTGTATCAGCTTCAGCAGCAGCAGCAACAACACCTGCAGCAATAGGTGCAGCCACAGTTAGAAGCATCAACTGCAGCCACTATCACGACCAACCATCACCACTATTATAACCAACAAGAACTCTGAAAACAAGCAACCGTACGACATACTCAGAGTAGTAGAGGTAGCGGCTGCTCTTTCACAACCAGCATCATGATCACTACAACATATAGTAACAATAACAAGCGGAGAAGCTTCTGCATGGTTGCTCAACTTGCTAGAAATAGCAACCAAAATCATCTTTAAAACACACCTATTGTCATAAAAATAAAGATAAAAAATGCAGATAAAAGAAAACGTTCGTTGATGTAGTCGTTGATATACGTAGCAGCTTTCTTACTCGGCGCTTGCCTGGGGTTAAACAACAGCAACAATAACTTCTGCTGCTGATCCTTCTCCTCCTCTTCCTCCTCCTCCTACCACTACTACTACTACTAAAGAGGCAACTATATACACCAGAGTCATCACTACTGTCGTCAGTAACAGTAAGAGTAACAGCAGTAGCTGCAGTAGCATTAATAGCAACAACACCATCATCGTCAGCAGCAGCATTATCATCAACCACAACAGCAGCAACAGCAGCAGCAGCAACAACAGCAGCAGCAACAATATAAAAAAAACTGCATTCACACTAATAATTTCAGGAGCAGCAAAAAAATAAGTCATCATCATCATCATCAGCAGCAGCAGCAGCATCATCAAAAGTAGAACAGTAGCAACAATGTTGTCAATAGCAACAGCAGCCACAAACGCACAAGAGGAACAATAGCAACTTATGCAATACAGCCGAAACACCAACAATAACAATACTTCCAATAGCAACAGAAACAATACAGCTACAAGGGCAAGAATAAAACTACTGCAACACCATTATCAACAGCAATAATAGCAACACATGCACAACACCATAAATAGCAACAATTGCAGCGTTGGCAACGACATCGTGAATAGCTGCAGCATTATTAATAATATTAGCATCTTATACAATTACACTGCAACAATAGTAACGATACATCACCGCCAGCAGTAACACCAACGTATGTATGCAACATCGTCAATAACAGCAAAGCAAGCATGCAACATCACCAATAACCGTAACATAGCAACGTATGCAACAAAGTCGATAGCAACAACGGCAAGCATGCAGCATCACCAATAACCGTAACATAGCAACGTATGCAACAAAGTCGATAGCAACAATGGCAAGCATGCAACATCACCAATAACCGTAACATAGCAACGTATGCAACAAAGTCGATAGCAACAATGGCAAGCATGCAACATCACCAATAACCGTAACATAGCAACGTATATAACAAAGTCGACAGCAGCAATGGCAAGCATGCAACATCACCAATAACCGTAACATAGCAACATATGCTACAAAGTCGACAGCAACAATGACAAGCATGCAACATCACCAATAACCGTAACATAGCAACGTATGCAACAAAGTCGATAGCAACAATGGCAAGCATGCAACATCACCAATAACCGTAACATAGCAACGCGTGCTACAACGTCAATAGCAACAATAGCAAGCGTGCAACATCACCAACACTTGTAACATAGTAAAGTCTGCAACAACATCGATAGCAATAATAGCATCGATAGCAACAATAACAATAGCAGCGCATACAACAGCATTAAGCGTACAACAATAGAAACGTTTGCAACATCATCATCAAGCGCAACGATTGCAGCATTAGCATCATCAACATAAGCAACAATACAGCTGTCAACCACAACAACAACAACAATAACAGCAACAGCACGACAGCGCTACTCCGATCAGCAGCAAAAATAGCAGGAGCATCAGGAGTATCAGTAGTAACAACTTCAACGACCATCAGTAACGTAGTTATTATTATTATTATTAGTAGTAGTAGTAGTAGTAGTAGTAGTAGTAGTAGTAGTAGTAGTGCAACAATACTAACAACAACAATAGCTGCAGCAACATTATCTTAAGTAGTAACAGCAGCATTAACATGAACAACAGGTGTGCTGTATGCATCTGTCAACACAGCATCTACTACCCTCAGCAGCAGCAGCAGCAGCAACAACAGTAGTAGTAATAACTACCACTCTGAACATTGCTAATACAACTACTACTGCTACTGCTGCTGCTGCTACTTAGTTACTTTATTAATAACAATAATAACTCTAGCATTACCTTGAACACTAACAGCTGTAGCATGAAGCAGAACTTCTGCTGCAGTAGTAATATCTGGTTTTAAATTTTGGCACAAGACCAGAAAGATCGGGGGGGGGGGGCTAATCGATTACAACGACCTCAGTACTCAACTGGTACTTATTTTATCAATCCGGAAAGTATGAATGCAAAGTTGGCCTTGGCAGAATTTGAACTCAGAACGTAAAGACGGATGAAATGTCACTAAGTATTTTGCCCAGCTTTCTAACGATACTACCAGCTCGCCGCCTTAAGCTGCAATAGTAATAGCAATTTCAAATTTTCGCACAAGGCCAGCAATTTGGTGGGGGGCGTTTAAGTTGATTACATCGACCCCAGTGCTCAACTGGTATTTATTTTATCAACCCCGAAAAGATGAAAGGTAAGTCGACCTCGGCGGAAATTGAACACAGATGGGCAAAATGCTTACCAGCATTTTGCCCGGCGTGCTAACGATTCTGCCAGTTCGCCGCCTTAAACTGCAGAAGTAATGTCAATTTCAAATGTTGGCACAAGGCCAGTGTGTTCGAGGTAAGGGGTAAGTCGATTACATCGACCTCAATGCACAACTAGTACTTATTTTATCGACTCCCAAATAATGAAAGACAAAGTTGACCTCGGCGGAATTTGAACTCAAAACGTAAAGAATAGACGAAATGTTAAACGTTTCACGCAGCGCGCTAACCATTCTACCAACTCGCCGCCTTAAACTACAGTAGTAATATACATTTCGAATTTTGGCACAAGGCCAGCGAGTTCGGGGATGAGCTTGATCGATTACATAAGACCGTGTTCTACTGGTGTATATTTTATCGATCCCCAAAGGATGAAAGGTAAAGTTGGACTCGGCAGAATTTGAACTCAGAACGTAAAGACGGACGAAATGCCGCTAAACAGTTTGTCCTGTGTGCTAACGTTTCTTATTTCTTTATTGCCCACAAGGGGCTAAACATAGAGGGGACAAACAAGGACAGACAAAGGGATTAAGTCGATTAAATCGACCCCGTTGCGTAACTGGTACTAAATTTATCGACTCCGAAAGGATGAACGGCAAAGTCGACCTCGGCGGAATTTGAACTTAGAACGTAAAGATGGACTAAATACCTATTTCTTTATTGCCCACAAGGAGCTAAAAATAGAGGGGACAAACAAGGACAGACAAAGGGATTAAGTTGATTAAATCGACCCCGTTGCGTAACTGGTACTAAATTTATCGACTCTGAAAGGATGAACGGCAAAGTCGACCTCGGCGGAATTTGAACTTAAAACGTAAAGATGGACTAAATACCTATTTCTTTATTGCCCACAAGGAGCTAAAAATAGAGGGGACAAACAAGGACAGACAAAGGGATTAAGTCGATTAAATCGACCCCAGTGCGTAACTGGTACTAAATTTATCGACCCCGAAAGGATGAACAGCAAAGTCGACATCGGCGGAATTTGAACTCAGAACGTAGCGGCAGACGAAATGCCACTAAGCAGTTTGCCCTGTGTGCTAACGATTCTGCTAGTTCACCGCTTTAACTGCAGCAGTAATATCAGTATTAGTATATATAAGAACAGCAACAAGAGCAGTGGCAGCAGCGGCAATAGAGTCAGCAGCGGTACTAGAAACAGTGGCAAGAGCAGCAGCAGCAGCATCACCATTGACAACAGCAGCAATATTTGCAGGAGTAGAAGTACTTGTAGAAGGACCGACAACATCCACAACGACAGCTCGACACAAGGAGAGGAGAAATGGACAACGAACTAATGACGGCGCCTCTAGGTGGTCGCTCAATCTGCTGAAATAGTAGCCAAAAATACTGAATTTAAACGGTGCCACCGTAAAAAATAAAAATATAAAAAGTGAAAAGGAAGGTTATGGTTGGATTATATAGTTTTTCGTTATGCACAAAAAAAAAGACGGGATGTTCACGACTGGAACGTCTTAGGTATTGTGGATCAGGGTTGGCATGAAACTAAGCAACAACGGTAACTTCATTAGCAAGAGCAGCAGCAGAGTTCTTAACGAAGTTGCAATATCATCATCATCATCATCTCTAGCAGCAGTAGCAGCCGTTGCAGCAACTGGAAAAGCGTCATCACCATCACCGTCACCAATACTAGGCTATCGTTGAGAATATCACAATCATCAACATCATCATCGGTACCACCTATACCGTCGTATTTAGTAGTAGTAGTAGTAGTAGTAGTAGTGGTGGTGGTGGTGGTAGTGGTAGTAGTAGTAGTAGTAGTAGTAGTATAACCAGTTTAATCAGCAATACGACTATTACCGCTGTCGTCAGTATCACCACCACCACCACCAGCAGCAGCTCAACAGCAGCAGCAGCAGCTCAACAGCAACAGCATCAGCAGTAACATTAGCGGTGATTACAGCTGCTGCGACATTGCCATCAGAAGCAAGAGTAGCAGAACTTTAGAGACGGAAGCAACGCTGAGAGTGGCAGTTGTAGTAGCAACCGCATTACAGTGGCTGCTGTGCCTTTAATCCTATTGACAGAACTACTTGTAGGATTTAGATACTTCTGTAAGGGATTAATAAATGATATCTCTTTTTATAAAGTGTTTATAAGTTAGTAAATATAAGGTATTGATATTTCAGATAACGTATTGGTACAAAATGCAGAAGCAGACCTTTTATACGGCTTCCAGAAATCCGGGAATACTCTGCAATACTGTGCAATATGGTGTACCCTGTTTTGAGTAAACAGACCATGTTTTTGAAGTTGGTTAATTTGCATACGGTGTGTTAAAAATAGTTTTGTTCTTCACGTTTTTTTTTAAAAGGATTGATAAAGGGAAAACATACTGTGCTTTATTTATGAATTTATGCGGTATTTATTAAATGGTGGAGGCATATGTCTAAGTGGTGAGGGTGTTGGACTCACGATTGTGGCTTCGATTCCTGGACCGGGCGATGCGTTGTGCTCCTGAGCAAAGCATTTCACGTTGCTCCAGTCCACTAAAAGGTATCATTCTATATTCTGGGAATGCAATCTGTTGTCGATGCAGTGTACATCTGCGCCTGAGTGATAGTCCCGTGGAACCCACGTAGTCTTGGTGGCAGCCTGAGCATTTAATAACATAAATTATGTTTTCAGAGGCACAAGTAAAGTTAGATTTGATCTTAAATTTCTGTCCCTCTTTAAAGAAGAATTCTGATCCTTCCAATAGGTTAGGACATGTTGCACAGTTCGATCTACCACATTTTTGGTAGATCGAACTGTGGTAGATCGAACTGTGCAACATGTCCTAACCTATTGGAAGGATCAGAATTCTTCTTTAAAGAGGGACAGAAATTTAAGATCAAATCTAACTTTACTTGTGCCTCTGAAAACATAATTTCTGTTATTAAATGCTCGGGCTGCCACCAAGACTACGTGGGTTCCACGGGACTATCACTCAGGCGCAGATGCACACTGCATCGACAACAGATTGCATTCCCAGAATATAGAATGATACCTTTTAGTGAGCACATTGAGAAATGCGCAAAGCAACTACTGCCACAATTTTTAATCTTCCCATTTTACCAATGTGCTTTCGGATCATCAACACAAATGAGACTGAACAAGGAAACATTCTTCATTGAAAAGTACAAACCCAGACTCAACCATCCGAACATACTGACAAGGAAAAGGGAAAAAAAATTTTAAGCGATTATCTCCCCTACACCGGAAAAAATCACTCACTACCTCCCCTTATTTAGAAATCTCCTGGAAATAAAAACAACGATAATTCCATGCAATATAAACATAACGTCACAAGAAATTTGAAAAGCTACACGCGAAACCGGTAATTTCTTTAAAAATTTTAAAATTATGTCATTTTAAGGAAAGGGAAAAAAAATTTTTCCAATATTCTCCAGACATTTTGACACAAATATATATATTTTTTAACATTTAAGCCTTCTGTCGTTTTTTCACACTTTACTGTATTCTTATATATATATATATATATATATATATATATATATACGACGGGCTTCTTTCAGTTTCCGTCTACCAAATCTACTCACAAGGCTTTGGCCGGCCCGAGGCTATAGTAGAAGACACTTGCCCAAGGTGCCACGCAGTGGACTGAACCCAGAACCATGTGGTTCGTAAGCAAGCTACTTACCACAGAGTTCCTATAATACTCCCAAAACTTATGAAATGTACCTCGTATTTATATTTCATTTATATACCTGATTAGCATGTAGATTTTTCTCGTATATTTAATCATCGTGTTGAATATTATAAACAAGCAAGCTGAGGAAGAGCACAAAGAACTGAGTTAGCGGCACTTATGCCTCTGATATTTCATTGTTTCTTAATATAACACTTTTTTCTACATTGCTTTGGTTCACTTAACTAAGAGGGAATAAATAAGCACAGCAATCTCAGATTGTTCATCCTCCGATCGTAGTTCGCCAATAGTCTCGCTTGGCTTTGCAAATAGATCTAAACCACGGTTCCAATTAAGGTTTCCCTTGAATGGTGGTTTCTGAGCTCAAATTTTACTAGGTTCAAATTTATTGTTCATTCTTCCGAGTTTGTTAAAATAAAATACCAGTCAAGTTTTAGGTTGATGCAATTAATTTAAGCTACCTTAAAATTTGAGATCGTGTGCCTATATTAGAAAAAATATTGATTTGTTACGTAAACTGAAGGCCTCAAATTTGGGGAACAGGAATGTAAGATTAATTTAATGGTACTTTCTTTTATCGATATCAGAAGGATAAAATGTAAAGTAGCTCCCAGTCGGAATTGTCCTCAGAACGTGTTATGAAATTAATATTCGTCTGATTTTAATGTAGTCAATGGACGGATTCGGCAGGCTTTAATTTAGTCATGGGCAAACTTCGGCCCACGGGACTTTCTGATAATGTGCCTAATCTCACAAGGTAAATAACATTTATTTGAATACTATGAAGTGTTTCAGTAGTGCGACCTGCCTCATAATGAGCCATATCTCTTGGATCTCGCAAAAAAGGTGCCCATGTTTGCTTTATTTAATTCTCTTTACGTTCTGATTTCAGATTTCACCATATGAACCACAACTTTGTCTTTCATCTTTCGATGGTTGATAAAACAGGTACTAATTATGAAGGGAGATCGAACTTAATTGGCTATATTTTTTCTTCCTCGTTGGGGGTTGTATGAGAAACTCAATATTAATACGGGTTTCAGAGTTAAGTATTCCAGTACAAAATTTCATTTTATTCCTTCCTCCAGAAAAAAATGGCTTTTCTGATTTTGTGTTAACAGTTTCCATAGCCTTAAGTTTCGAGAGCCACCACACAGGACATTGGATGTTATAGAGAATTGTAATTCATAAGTAATTACAGAGAATTGAAATCAAAAAAGGAAGCTCTTTCATGACTAACAGAGTATCTTCATTTAGGATAGAGAATTTCAGCTAGGGCATTCTTGTATTTTCATACATATAGGATTTCATTATTTAGTTGTTCCTTCCTTTGTTTAATGTTGTAGGATACGATTCAAAGAAGATTTGGATGCTATTTCTTACACATAGAGTATACACATTGTGTATACGAAGAATATGTTTTTTTTTTTTTATGACATTAAGAAAGAATATAATGCGAATTTTAAGACTATTAATATCTGAGGTTAACAACTGGACTCGAAATTTTGTGAGAGAGACTGTTGTATTCATTCAAATCGACCTTACTACATAACTGGTATTTACTTTATCTTCAGATGAATGAAAGTCAGAATTCGGAATCAGAAATAAAGGCTCAGAACTAAAAGCTGTAAGGCTTTTTACAGTTCAGTAGTTTATAGTTTCTGCAGTTCCTCCTTTCAACATTTTAATTAGTCCTCTAACAAGAGTTGGTGTTTGTCGTTAGTGAGGAGGGTTTTTTTAAAAAATAAACTATAAATGAATTATACGCCAACACACATGCACAGATATCTAGAAGCCTCGTTTTTTTTATATTGCTTTCTTTTGACAAGGAATAAGACAATTTTAATAAGAGTTTGATCTTCAATAATCTTATTTAAATGCATTTATGGTAATTATTTTATCGAGACAGATGGATGAAAAGCAATGTTAATTCCGATTCAGATCCTAGAGGTACGAATTTAATTACAGCATTCTCCTCTAAATTGCAATGTTTTCGATCATTTCCACCATTAAAACTGCAACATCATTGGCTGAAATTCTCTTCACTTTCCTTCTCCAAATTCATATCTTACAGAGGAACGATTAAATGTGTAGCGATAATCTTCCAGCAAGCATAATCTATAAGCTTGTCGCTGAGGTAGCTGCATACCATTTACGTCACAGATACCACAAAGAGAAGTCTGAGCATCTCATATTCTCAGTTTCCTCCTCTATGTATTGATTTCAAATTTTGGCACAAGGCCAGCAATTTCGAGGGATGGGGTAAGTCGACAACATCGACCTCAGTAATGCACAGCTGGTACTTATTTTATCGACCCCAAAATGATGAAAAGCAAAGACGACCACGACGAAATTTGAACTCAGAACGTGAGGACAGACGAAATGGCACTAAGAATTTTGCTCGACATGCTAACGGTTCTGCCAGCTCACCGGCTTATCTCTCTATATATTTGTGGGCTTGTGCTATAAAAATACTTACATGCAACTATGTATATGTGTACGTGTACTTGCGTGGGAGTGAATGAATCTTTTTATCGCCTGAATGAACGTACAAGAACAAGAATGTCGAATGTCAAAAGAAATAATTTTTAAGGTTTTTCTGTATAGATTTTCTATAGAATTCAGAGTCAGCACTGTAAGTCACGACGTTTCGTAAACAAATACATCTATGTAAATAATGCGATCGTAGACAAGAAAAAAATAATAATAATAGTTCAAGGATTATCGTCTGTTCATCAGCCCCTCATCCAATCCATCATCTGCCCACGAACATTTGGCTTTAATATCCACAAGGTTTAGTGGCGTAACATAATTGGATAGACTAATTTGTATATTAAACTCATCCCTGGCAAATGGGTACGTGTATTTAATTGCTGGCAAGACAACAATATTTCGTTCATGTATGTGCGTGTGCGTATGCATATACACATATGTATGCATGTTTTTATGTATAATATATACACCTTTCTCCACGTGATCGGCTTGAAAAGTTGTTAAGACTCGAGGATATTTCCTACTTTCCGTAACAGGAAACCAATGGTAGCCTTAATTCACAAATAACGAAATTACATCCACCAATGCAGTTTTGAGCACTCACTTCCATCGTTCGACATTTACGTATACATATATATATACACACACACATACGTGTATGTGTATGTATGTATGTATGTATGTATGTATGTATGTATGTATGTATGTATGTATGTATGTATGTATGTATGTATATAGATGTATGTACAAATGTATTTGTGTATACGTAGATAGATAGATAGATAGATAGATAGATAGATAGATAGATAGATAGATAGATAGATTGATGCATGAAGGTTACAAATCATTCTAGTCCATTAAAGTGGTAACAAGAAAGTTAGTGGATAGTAATGTAGAGTTTATTCTGGAAAGAGATATGAACGGAATGCAGACAAAAAAATCTAGGCACCATATTGCATGACACAGCTTAAACTGTGTTAAGTAAATCAACAAGTGAACATCAAAACTTGTTTGACTGTGAGGACACTTTCGCTGCTCCTCTATTAGAGCAATGCAACCAAATTCACGAGAAATGATTTCATGCTGCCATTCTTCAAACAAGCATTGCTAACTTCAAAGAAACCAAGAGAAAACTGCAGCTGTAATCTTGTAAGACGAAGTTGGATAGGGAAAAACAATATGATCGATTTGCAAGCTGCAGCTTATTTATATGACGTCTAGTAACTATGCTGGACAGACTTAAGGAAGAAGATGACAACTGAAGTCATCTGATATATCAAAAAGCTTCTTTGAAGAAAAAGACAAATACTTGACCTCTAAATGTACCTACAGTTGAACAACAGCAAGTGAGGGTAGAAATTTCATATGGTGAGTCATTATCGACTAACGAAAAAATCCCTAATGACAGACCACCTAATATATAAATCTGTAAAATTACCGAATAAGTGTGCTTGGCCTAGTAGTTAGGGTGTTGCATTCACGATCGCGAGATTGTAGTTTCAATTCATAGACCGGGGAGTGCGTTGTGTATTTTGAGCAAAAAAATTCATTTCACCTTGCTCTGCAATCACTTCATCATCTGAAGTGTGGCATCTCGTGCATCTTTACAAGCAATGTCGATTTGATAGAAGGGGTGACTCATGTACAGCACAAACATTTGATCACTGTAAACAAATCATGTGTACATGTTCAGCAAGGAATTGCAGAATCGTCTTTCCGGGACTCGAAAGACTTCCAAGAAGAAGAATCACCAGAACAGTTTCAAATTCTGAAATAACCCTGTAAATTCTCTCCCATTAAAATAATTATTTTCTTTTTTTACATTTTCACTCATCTAAGAGTATCAAACCCTAGTGACTGGGTTTATAAGATCGCAGATTTATTATTCCAGGATCATGAGAATTGCAGACTTTTACAGCTATTGTATTGCTTCTTTTTGCACGATCTAACTTGTGAATCAAATAATACGGCTTATTACCACTATTTTAACAGAAGTGACTTCAAAACATTCAGCATCTCTGATTTGTGTAGTACATATTAATTATATAACTGCAGCAAATGCAGAGAAACAACGTAAGCAACTGTCAAATGTATCATGTGCAAGCTGTTGCAGATATTGCCATGGTAACTTTTACATTTTCCAGAAAGGAAGAAAAAAATTTCAAAACCATTTAATAATGCACAAAGTAGGAGAATGTCTACCTCAGATTATTTTATTTAGCTTACAGTGAATGCAACTGCTACAAATGCAACAAATTCATCATAACGACTGTTATTAGAGCTAGTCTACCAGAAATGTATGCGTCTGTGTATGTGTAAGCGTATGTGAAACTGCATGCGTGCGTGTGCATGCAATTTATGTGTGTGGATGTGTGCATTGATGTATGGGTGTGCATGTGCGTGCATATGTATGTGTGTGCGTCTCGGAAGAAACGGTAGTAACTCTTTAGCTGTAACCACAGTTGCAAATTCGATCATGTGACGAGCAGATGTCGAAAACAATGATAATAGCAATGATATCTCTTCTATAATCACTACATTAATGAAAAGCAGCACTATTCCACCTTGCAATGCTGATGTTGTTGTAGCTGTTTAGCCCCAAGACAGCTTTGACCGACAAAAGCTACAAATAGTTATGTACAAGTCTTGGTCGTCCATTTTTTACATATAAGGCACGACATTGTCCAATGCGCATGAATTAAGAGCGATTAGGTTGTTATTTCTAGTCAATGTTGTAAGCCAGCCCTGCTGTTTGCATCCCCTTCTCGCAACCTATAATCAGAGGCTCCTTCTCCAATTTTTTCTACAACACACTCCAGTCACCTCTATAACACTATATGCAAAATGTAGTCGACAAATTACAGTTGAATTGCGAACAAGAAATCCATAGTTTTTGAGCATACATATCATTGTACAAAATTAAATGTTTCTGAACAAAATTACATGTCTTACGACAAATCATGTGACGGTTTATAACACAGGCCATCTCTCCTGTCACGTCACCTGCTCTCTTTATTACTTAGATGATCACTAAGTTTCCCTAGTACTGAGATGTCTATGTCCCAGATGACCTAGCAATCAAAATCGAGAGGATTCTAAACTTGTTATTGTCGCAACGGTTCCACATGTGCATGTGACTCGGGAAGGGACAGGTTATGCACAGCTCTAGATTACAGTAGCCATAAGCGCAAAAGAAGCAGAAACCCACCTGATAAAGAGCTGAAGGCAAGGAGGACAAATATGGGCAAGTAAATCAAATATATATTGTATGGTAACCATAAAATCATACACACAAATCTGTGTGTGCGTGTTTTGTTTCTAAATATGAATTTAAGTGTTAAACAATCCATCCTACCGGCAGCAAAATGTTATAGTACAGATTTCAGTAGTGCTTTTTAATTCACAGCAAATAAACACAGCTTTATCTAATAGCTGAATATCGTGGCTGAATTTGACATCGTATTTGTAGATCTGTTTTTTTTTTGTTTTTTTTTCACCTCATTACTTATCATCGTATCTCTACATCTATATTTCAATATTGGAGGTATTTTAAGTCAGCGAGCTGGCAGAAATGTTAGCACGCCGGGCGAAATGCTTAGTAGCATTTCGTCTGTCTTTACATTCTGAGTTCAAATTCCGCCGAGGTTGACTTTGCCTTTCATCGTTTTGTGGTTGATAAATTAAGTACCAGTTGCATACTGGCTCGTCTAATCGACTGGCCCCTCCCCAAAATTTCTAGCCTTGTGCCTAGAGTATCAAAGAATATTTGGGATATTTTACCTGCCTGTTTTCCTGTCAATCATTCTAAGCTTTATTCTTCTTTATCATGCTTTCTTGACTTCTCTCTCTTTTACACTACCCTTTGTTGATTCTACCCGTTTCTTAGCTAAACAACACCTCAACTTAATATTTTGCCGAGTTTCCTTATATTCGCACTAAGAAATGTTATAGTCTACCCTCAACACTGCAAATAAACTTTCCCGTTCCTCTGAATTTTATTGTAATTATTCTCAAGAAATCAAAAAATCCATAATATATTATCGTAATAAATACCAAGACATATAAAAAAGCATTTCTTATTTCTTTCTGTATTTTTTTTAAGAAGAGTAATAGTAATATCTATAATTTCCTGATAATTTCCTGTAATAAAAAATTGCTAAAGTTGAATTTAATTAAAATTTTGGTGATTCTGAAAGTAGCGTAACAAATTAATACTGAAATACTTTCATTATCTCATCGAATACTTTTGCTTGTTAAATATTATTGAGTATCACTTACAGTATTATCTAACTATTAATGAGAATATTCCTTCATTAAATATATATATGTATAACATGAACATATATATGTATATACACACATATATATATATGCATATATATTTCTATTTTGCCCACAAGGAGCTGAGCATAGAGGAGACAAACAAAGACAGACAAAGTGATTAAGTCGATTACATCGACCCCAGTGCGTAACGGTAGACGAAATAACATATATATACATATACACACACACATATATATATATATATACACACACACATATATATGTATACACACACACACACGCACACGCACACACTCACACACATATATATACATATATGTATAGACGATCCTTCACATCTTCATGTGCATGTACAGGATATAGAGTCCTTTGGGTTTCACTCTAATTAATAATTGAGAAATTAATTATTTCACAATTAAATTTTGATAAATTTATCTGTGTAAAGAGGACAAAGGCCGTCAATACTTCAGTATGTATCGCTTTATCTTTTACTTGTGATCACTGCATATATGACCTTGTGTACAGTAATCACATTCGGTTAAAATGTCTTATTGAAGCGTTTTGTTTCTCTTTTTTCCCTGATGAGAAGATTGCATTGTTTTACATCAGTTTATTCCTTCTTGAATAATACCAATGTTTTCTTCGAAACATATGTCGGAAGTATAAAGATTTGAATAACACCAGCGTTTAATTCATTTACTTATTTACATATATATATATATATATATATATATATATATACATACAAAACTGATGACTAAAATTTTAGCAGCAGATCAAACCGGTTCTTAAAATTTTGCCAGAGTAAAGATATTTGAAGAGCTTCATGCTTAATAGGTTGTGCAACTGTTAACATGCACCTTGGGCTGCTTACTGATAATGAAGGAACACCTTCAGCTTGCCCTGATTACTTTAGTATGGCTCTTCATTAAATGCAAGATATGTTATAAATATTACAGTCATATAACGACGTGAAATCAATGCACTATTTTAAGATCTTAGATGTATATTACAGTATATTTGATGCATATGAGTATTATCAGAGATGAGTGTCCATATTTATATCTGAATTAAGAGATAAGATCGCCAAATGTTTGTTTCACTCATCTTTGACGAACTCGTCTATGATCCCCAAGCATAGACACTGGATGCAACCTTATTTATACCAATCTTCCTCAACCTATTTTCTCTGTTATATATATATATATATATATATATATATATATATATATATATATATATATATATATCAAATTTACAAAAATAATCAAAAGATGAAGACAGGTGTAGGAACAACAAGCAGATGTATTAGTTTAACGCTCGGGAAAAATAGAAAACTCTTTTACGTTTCGAGCCTACGCTCTGCGACAGAAAGGAAGAAGAGATAGGAATGAAGAGAGAGCGAAAACATACAGAGAAAATAAAACTGTGTAGTGTTCGGCGGTCCAACATGGCGAGATGATTAGAAAAGAAGAGATAGAATGAAGGAAATATTAATAAAAAAAAGCGGTTGAATTAAAGGGATATAATAATGGTTATCCCAACGAACTAAGGTGTGCGAGCGTCTGTGTGCATGTGAGAATAGTGTATGAGTGTGTACTTGTGAATTGAGAAGAGTGAGTTTGACGTGTGTGTGTGTGTTTGTGTGCATGTGTGTTATGTGTAGCAGTTGGTGTGTGCTTTTCCAAGTGGTGTGTGCACTTGTGTGTGTATATGTATATATATATGTGTATGTGTGTCTGTGACTGTGACCAAATAGTATGCATGTGTATAGTGTATGTTTGTGGGCGAAAGTTATCTTTGTCTATACTTGTTGCATACATTTATGTGTATTGCGTGTGTGTATATATTGTCTGTGTTCAGATATTACGTACTTGTGTGAATGTGGTAGTGTGCATGAAGGTGTGTATACTGAGTTAAACAGTGTGTATGGCTGCTCGTATAGTGGTAGTTGTGGTGGCGCTATTGAAGAATGTGTGTGGGTGTGTGCATAATGTTGTGTGGTATGGGTGCTAAGACGTGGTCGCTGCTAGTATGTGTAGAGATAAAGCGGAAGTGGCGCGAGACCGGGGTATCATTGCCAAGTCTGATGCCTCAGAGATGCTCCGCGAATCGGTCAGCCAAGCAGCGTCCCGTTTGACCAATGCACAGGGAAGGACAGAGAGAGCAGGTGATGCAGTAAATAACATTACTAGAGGTGCAGCTAAAGGAGTTGGTGACGTGATAAGGATAGTGATGGGGCATGTGAGGATGGTGGTGTTGGAGAGATAAGGGCAGGAGCAGGGGAAGGAGCCAGGCTGGAGAGAGGGGGTAGGGAAGAAACTGCGGACCAGAAGGTCATGCAGGCTATGGGCTCGTTTGAAGAAGGGAAAGGTAAGTTAGGAAAGAGGTGCGAGGTAGAGGGTCTGAACTGCAGTCGCC
Organism: Octopus sinensis; assembly: GCF_006345805.1. NCBI lineage: Eukaryota > Metazoa > Mollusca > Cephalopoda > Octopoda > Octopodidae > Octopus > Octopus sinensis. Next base: position 168,898,048 of record NC_042998.1, read on the forward strand.
GGAAGGCTCGGAGAATGGTGCGTTGGAGATAGGGTGACGTGGTGGTTGGTGAGGGGAAACAGGAGATGGGTAAGGGCGAGGTGGATGCGAGGAGAGAAAACAGAGGCATGGTCCACAGATCGTTCCCGGGATGGGCAGTGTGGATAATGGTGACAGTATGCACATACTCACTTATTGACAGATAGATAGATAGATATGAATAAATGCACTTAAAAATAAATACATATAAACATGCATCCATACGTGCATACATACATACACATGCACGCATGCACACACACACACACACATACATACATACAGACAGACATACATACATACGCGCGCGTGCAAATCGACGGCATAAGAATGACTATAAGGTAAAGCCCCACTTCGGTCATGCCTGACCATGGGATTACACCTAGAAAGTTACCCCCCGAAGCACAAGTTACGGCAAAGTTGTTTATGGAAGACTAGCAGTCAACCATGCATACCAGCCTCCCCTCTCCACGCCCCCAGCTTGCTCCCTAACCACAAAGTTCTGGATCCAGTCCCACTTGGGCAAGTGTCTTCTACTATAGCTTCGAGCTTACCAAAGTGGATTTGGTGGTCGCAACTCATTTCTACAGCTGAGTGAACTGGAACTACGTGAAATAAAGTGTCTTGCTCAACAAGAACACCACGCGCAGCGTCGTCCAGGATTCGAACTCACAACCTCACGATCGTAAGCTCGACGCTCTAACCACTGAACCATGAGCCTACACACACACACACACGCATGCACGCGCGCGCACACGCACACGCATATATATATATACATATATATATATATATATATATATATATATATATATATACGTATGTATATATATATGTACGGGTAACCGTGGCTGTGTGATAAGAAGCTTGCTTCCCAACCACATAGCTGTGGATCTAGTCCCACTTGGGCAAGTGTCTTCTACTATAGCCTCGAGCCTACCAAAGCCTTCTGAGTGGATTGGTAGACGGAAACGGAAAGAAGCCTGTCGTATATGTATGCATATCTATGTGTGATTTTCTTTGAATTTGAGTTTGTCCCCCACCACCGTTTGACAACCAGTGCTGGCGTGTTTACGTACCCGTAACTTAGCGGTTCGGCATAAAACACCAATAGAGTAAGTACTATGCTTAACAAAATAAGTCCTGAGATCCATTTGTCCGACTAAAACCCATCGAGGTGATGTCCCAGCATGGCTCTAGTCACATGACTGAAATAAGTCAAAAACAAAGGATAAAAGTTTCTTTGGTAGTATTTTCTACCTGTTGAGACCACCACCACCACCATTTCTACTACGGCTTCTGCTGCTGCAGTTGCTGTTGTTGTTGTTGTTGTTGGTGGTGGTGGTGTTTGTGATTAGTGGTGAGAGTACTGCCGCTGCTATTACTATTACTACTGTCGCAGTTCAAAGCAGTAGAAGTTGTTTCTGTTGCCGCTATACTGGGAAGCAGCACTACTGGGTTCTTTTGCTACAGTTGTTGCTTCTACAGCGGCTTCTGCTAGTACTGTTAATGTCTCAGCTCCTTTTATTACTGCCGTTCGTTATTGAGTCGTCTTCTTCTTCTTCTTCTTCTTCTTCTTCTTCTTCTTCTTCTTCTTCTTCTTCTTCTTCTTCTGTTACAACTACATCCCCCATCACTACCACCAACAACACCACTACTACTACTAGTTGTAGTAGTAGTACCTGTACTACTACCACTACTCTCACCACCTGTTATTACTACTACTACTACTATTACTATTATTATTATTATTAATTAAAGGCGGTGTGCTGGCAGAATCATTAGCGCGCTGGACGAAATGCTTATTGGCATTTTGCCCGTTGCTACGTTCTGAGTTCAAATTCCACTGAGGTCGACTTTGTCTTTCATCCTTTTGGGTTCGATAAATTAAGTACCAGTTACATACTGGAGTCGATCTAACCGACTGGACCCCTCCCGAAAATTTCGGGCCTTGTACCTAGGTACAAAAAATGCTTAGCGGCTTTTCTTCTTACTTTACAGTCTGAGTTCAAATGCCGCCGAGATCGACTTTGCCCTTCATTCTTCGGGTTCAATAAAATAAGTACCAGTCGAGCACTGGAGTCGATGTAGTCGACTATCCCCCTCCCCCAAATTTCAGGCCTTGTCCCTACAGTAGAAAGGATTATTATTGTCATTATTATTACCACTACTATTATGATGTTGATAATGACAACATTGATAATGATGATGGACTTGTGTTTCACAATTTAGTAATTTGTGCTTACTTACCCCGAAACCTGCCTCAAGATATGAAGAGACTATGCTAAACCGGTACACTTGCCCGAAAATCTTTCGTTTTATGCACATCATTTATCATTATAACTTTAGCTATAAATAACACCTTCTGCTTTAGGCAAAAGGTCTGAAATTTGGAAGGATGAGCTAGTCGATTACATTGACCCCACCGCTCAAGTTGTACTTTCGTTTTCAACTCCGAAACGATGGAAAGCAAAGTCCACGTAGGAGAAATTTGAACTCAGAATGTAAAATGGAAGAAGTGCCACTAAACATTTTGTCCGTCGAGGTAATGATTCTGCCAGCTCACCACCTGTTTCAGATGTTAATAGTAGAGGTTATTTTTAGTCAGAGTAAAACTCCACAGATTTTAGAAGAAAAAACCCAAAGATCAGTTTCAAGCTATTACTATAACAGAACAAGTGAAATGAAAAGGTTCAACTTGGAATCGAAACCATGTCGCGCGTTCTTTACTTTCAGGCATGATGTTGTTTTGTCTTGTTTTTTTGCGGGGGAGGGGGTATGCCATTTTAGCTTCGTGAGATTATATGATCAAATGCATTCAGATTTTGACCACACCGTCCCTTCTTCAAAATTGCACCAACCGTTATGTCCTTTCCTTTTATGTTTTTCTGACGGTAGGGTGTACTTTAAGGAAAATTTAACTCCTATGTTTAGCTCATATATAGGTTATATGGAATATTAATCCTTTCTACTCTGGGCACAAGGCCCGAAATTTGGGGGCAGGAGGCCAGTCGACTGGATCGACCCCAGTACGCAACTAGTATTTAATTTCTCGACCCAGAAAATATGGGAGACAAAGTCGACCTCACTGAAATTTGAACTCAGAACGTAGCGATGGGTGAAATAAGGCTAAGCATTTCGCCCAGCGTGCTAACGATTCTGCCAGCTCGCCGCCTTGATATTTATATTAATGATAGTGCTAAACGTCTATACTTTGCTTTAAAAAAAATTATCACGTGGATATTATATAAGAAAACATTATCACGATGCTTTACATATTATTAATATTTATTTCTGGAGGCAAGGTAAGGCGGCGAGCTAGTAGAATTCTTTGCACTCCGGGCAAATGCTTAGCAGGATTTCGTCCGTCTTCATCTCCTGAGTTCCAGGGTCGATAAAATAAGTACCAGTTGAGCGCAGGAGTCAATGTAATTGACTCACCCACTCATCCGAAATTACTGGCCTTGTGCCAAAATCTGAAGTCCATATTGATTCCTGAGGTAAAGCGGCGAGCTGGCAGAATCGTTGCTTAGCGGCATTTCGTCCATCTTTACGTCCCGAGCTCAAATTCCGCCAAGGTCAATTTTCCTTTAATCGGCCTAAGCCCTCTCCCGAAATTGCCGGCCTTGTGCCAAAATTTAAAACCAATATTGATTCCTGAGGCGGTCGCTTGGCAGAAACGATAGAAAGGCGAGTAAAAGGTCTTGACATATTTAGTTTCGTTATTTTACTTTCAGAGTTCAAATACCACCGATGTCAAATTTGGCTATCACCTTTCCGAAATTGATGAAATAAATAACCGAAGTATTGATGTAATCGATGAGACCTTACCCCAAATTGGGACCCTGTTTTAATGTTAGATATCAGATTTGGTTTCTTCGAACTTGGAACAAAGTCCTCATATTTTAAAAGTAAAGAAACAGAAGTTACTGTTAAGCTTTTATCATGGGAGTATAAGTGGAATTGAAACCTGCTCGTATTCTTTGCTTGTAGGACTGTATCTCTAGTTCACTTTACTCTATTTCTACTCTATTTCACTTCACACCTTTTATTATTGTTGACATAGCTACCGTAACTATGGTAACAGCTACCGCTGCAGCCATTGTCAATACATCTTCGCGTGGCTACTACTGTTATGTTTCATGCTACCACAATATGGAGACAGTAATATACTACTGCTACAACAGCTTCTACTGCAGCCACTACTACACTGCTGCTGTTTTGATTGATAACACCACTGCACAAAATATACACTACACAACTACTAGTACTACTGACTTTGTGGTTGATACTGTCACTATACAGTCTTCTACTACCACTACCACCACCACCATCACAGTTACCGATACCAACACTACTACTACTACTACTCCTACTGCTTGTTGTGTTGTTGTTGTTGTTGTTAAGCAACAAGACGGGTAAGGGTGATTAGGTGATGGTCTAGGGCTTAAGGGCGGAAGACTCCAGACCTTGGAGAAAAAAAAACTTTGGTCATCTTGTTGTCGAGGGCTCTTCGTTGACGCCCGACACCACTGGGAGGTGGCCCTCGAAGTCGCTGGAAATGGAGATCTCCAGGTCCAAATTCTTGAACGGCTGCTGCTGCAACTACTACTACTACTACTACTACTACTACTACTAAACTGCAACTACTACTCTACTACTACTACTACAATTGCTGTACTATCACTGCCACCGCTACTGCTTTTGGAAAATATCTACCAATACAACATCATCACTACTACTACTGTTACTGCTACTGCTACTACTACTACAATAATTACTACTACTACTACAATTACTACTACTGATGTTGCTGTTGCTGTGGTTGATGCTCCCTCAATACATACAATAGCTACTACTACTACTACAACCACTACTACAACTACTAATACAATTACTACTACAACTATTACTACTACTATTGTTGCTACTACTACTGCTGCTGCTACTACTGCTGCTGCTGCTATTTTTCTTTTGTTAAGACGAATACTGTTAGTTTAGCCAGAAGCTGGCAGGATCCTTGGGGGCCCAGGGAAATTGCTTTGCGTTGTTTGGTTACGTCCCTTATGTGCTAAGTTCAAATCAAATCCTATTGTGGTCTACTTTATGCTTCTTTGCTATCTACTTATTTATGAATTACTAAGTAAAACAGCAGAGTCAATTTAATCCTCAACAAAGATTATGCCTTGTGATTATGTTCGAAATCATTATAATAATTATTTACAAAGCATAGTGGGGTGAGAAGACAAAGAATGGTGGAGAAAATGCATTGAGTTTCTTGCTTTCTCTTTAGTGCTGGTGCGCGATTGTAACGAGAGCTAAGATATTCGTTTGGATTGTGTGAAGCTAGTTGATAGGAAAGGGTGGCACAAAAGCCTCACAAAACTGCTCAAACATTTCCAGTTGTCTTACAGGGACCGAGGGGATTTCTGATTGTGCCTTTAAGATCATGGAGAAACCCCATCAGGTCATCTGCGACATATCTAGATGGAGTTAAAGAGCATCTTGTAGGCCAGTAGAAAAGGATAATATAGGCTATCAACAATTTAAAATCGTCGGCTACACAGACCTCAAATTTGTGATCTGTGCGGACAAAGACAGGACACTAGTTACCGGAAGCTGGACGCATCCTTCCCGGCTCGCAAAGCTTACAGAGACCGGATCAATGAAATAAGGGAGCATTGATAAGGGCAATTATCAATAAAATATGGCGGTTCTCTCTGGAAAGGGTAATTAGAATAGAATCGATAAGGTTTAGAAAAGGACTAGCAGTAGAAAGAAATAGAGTGGAGGAAGAACAAGTCAGAAAATTAGATTAGACATTTAGAAAAGGCATCACCACCGATGTGCACGCAGTGAGACTGGCACTCAACCAATTCTTTAACATGAAGCACAAAGGCTGCATTGTCAGAGATAAGGAACGTGCTCTTAGACACGGAGAGACGAAAGCCGTTCAATGGGCCTGAGTGACAGAGGCACAACGTGACACTAAAGACCATGAGGGACATACCACGTGAACTAGAATATGGGAGATTAGTGTCGGAATACACTGACGACGTCTCTGTAGTGGTGTCGAAAACCAAAACACATTGAGATAATCGATGCCGCTTTCAGCCAGTACAAGGCGATTTTAGGAGCGACAATCAACTACAAAAGTCAGTGGGTTTGTGATTCGACACCAGAAGAAGCAAGTCTATGCTGTCCAGCTATGTTGTTGGAAGCTGGGTGGACGGACCAGTTAAAGTGCTCGGGGTATGGTTCGGTTCGGACCTTCAGATGGGCAAAAACTGGAACGAGATAACAAGCAAGGTGGCTACTCTCACCTGGAAGGTCGGACAGAGGTGACTAACGCGTACATGGTGTCCGTCATATACTACCACCGGACCGTCATGCCTTGTCTCGGTTCCCGTCCGGTTTCACTGGAGCGTATACCCTTTCGCTTCTTGTGGAAGAGAGGCGTTCCCATGGTCAAATGAGCTATCTTCTGCGTGGTTGACTGGGCATGCCATGACTGGTGATACGCAAACATGCGCTGAGGCTACGACATCGCCAGTGTTTCCTTGACAATAAACAGGAGTGGTTGCCACTCGCCAGACGCGTGTTTCCCCCAGCTTGTCTCCTTGACATGGTTGCAGTCTTGGATCAAGCATAGACCTAGAAAGCAAGTTGGAAAGTTGAGTGTCTTCAAGCACCCGCAGCCCTTAGCCAGTTGAGTACTGCGATAGTAAAAAATCCACTTTAGCGTTTTATTGGGGATTAGAGAAGGATAACAACTATGTCGTTCTTGGGGAAATTCTGGGCTTCGAAGACAATCAACTTGTCACTCTCTTCCAGAAAACTTCTGGCCCAAGGTCAACGGATAACTTCCAGGAATCCTTGGTATGGCAGTGGTACCGAGGAGCATTTCTGGCTCGATTGAACTCAACAGGCGCGGCATAAAAGGGATTGATGATAAACGCTTTCCTCTTCGGCCAATCCCTCATCAATTTCTTAAAGTTCCACTTGAAGTGAAAAATAATGATGGAGAGAGGTGTTGCCTTCTAGCTATATTGTTGGAAGGCGGATGAAAGTGGTGAGCATGGTGTGAGTGAACGGGCCTGTCCTGAGAATACGCCTATGAATCGGAGATAAAGAACTGAGAAAAAGCACCTGTCCCAGAAGCCAGGGCAGTCGTTGTTTTATGGGGATTTTCTGTGAGTAACTTGCGTACATCCCCTCCATACAATTGGCGGATATTTGTCCTCACCTTGTTTGTTGTTAACACAACGTTTCGGCTGATATACCCTCCAGACTTCATCAGGTGTCTTGGTGAAATTTCGAACCTGGGTTCCCGTTCCCAATGTTATTATTATTATTATTATTATTCAGGTCACTGCCTGGACTCGAACTCGGAATCTTGGGATTAGTAGCCCGAGCTCTTAACCACTGCGCCATATATCCGTGGGTAATTATGGAGTGAACTTTAGGGCTTATAAATCTAATATTCTCCAATCCTTCCTTAATTAGATTTATAAGCCCTAAAATTCACTCCATAATTGCCCACGGGTATATGGCGTAGTGGTTAAGAGCACGAGCTACTAACCCCAAGATTCCGAGTTCTTGTCCAGGCAGTGACCAGAATAATAATAATAATAACAACAACAACAACAACAACATCGAAAAATAACTTAGGAATGAGAACCCAGGTTCGAAATTTCCCCAAAACACCTGATGAAGGCTGGAGGGTATCAGCTGAAACGTTGTGTTAACAACAAACAAGATGAGGACAAATATCCGTCAGTTATAATAATGTACAAAGTTACTCCGTTTCTTCAATATAGAATTGTATGATTCATTTTTATTTTAAACTTATTTACACAAAAAGACTCTCACGCCAACGCACATGCACACACACACACACACACACACCACACAAGCATACATACACACATATACTCGGTGCTTTATCCTGTGACGTCCTTAATGTCTTATAATGTGTATGCCTTTATAGTTAATAAAGAAATCAACATCATCACATCACCATCATCATCATCATCATCATTATCATTATTATTATTATTATTATTCAGTAGTCTATTTTTATTACATGATTCCACTGCACTGCCGAACGTAGCTCTGTGTGCCTTGGGTATGTGGTGTGGTTTGCTGTGATGCTCTTATTGTTACTGTATTGAAAATGTTTTACGTAGGACGTGTGCGGTGCCTAGTAGTGCTATTTTCTGTATGTTATATATACTTGTTAGTCCTGGTGCTTTTGTTATGTATTTGTCTGAATATCGTTATCATACCTAATACGCCTACTATGATAGGAATTGTTTTCAGACTCCACATTCGAGTTACCTGTTTCCAGATCTTTGTATTTTGAAAGTTGCTCCGTTTCTTTTACGGAAACATTGTCATTTGTTGGTATCGATACATCGATAAGAAAGCATTTTTTCTTGATGATCTCTGACAACTATATTCGGCCTATTGGCCTTAATTTCTCCATCAGTGTGTATAGGCATATCCCAGAGTATGATTGCTTTCTCGTTTTCTGTGTCCTTTTCTGGTGTGTGCCTATACCATCTTTTTTCTCTTGTTATTCCATAGTGTTGGCATATCTTCCAGTGTATATAGGTCCCAACTCTGTCATGTCTGTGAATATATTCCTTCTTAGCCAGGACTGGGTAGCCAGAGACAATATGATTTATTGTTTCTTGTCCTTCTTCACATGTTCTGCAGTTACTTGTTATGTTTCTTTTCATTACAAGTTTTAGTAATTTCTGGTGGGACGGCTTTAGTCTTGTGCTGCAATTAAAAATACTTCAATCTGCTTTGAGTCCTGAGCTTCTCAGCCATTGTTGGGATTTTGCTTTGTATATTCCTTTTCTATTTAGTTTAACCCAGTATTTGTCGTGAAGGGGCTTTTTTGCCATCGTTTTATCCCGTTGCTGTTCCAGTTTTAGTTTGGGTCTCAGATGTTTTACAGCTTTCGTTGTTTCTTCTTTGTCTTCTTAGTTGTTAGGTACTGTGACTTTTTTTATTTGCCAGCTTCTTTAAAAACTGAAAACAGTTTTTTGTTTTGTTCATGTTTTGTGGCTATTTTTATTAGTTTTCCTTGCTTCTGAAGTAGGTATTTCTGTAGTCATATGATGGTTATTTTGCAATAGTTTTCTAACTGTGTAAGGCCTCTACCACCTTCGATACGTTATTATTATTATTATTATTATTATTATTATTATTATTATTATTATTATTATTATTATTATTATTATATTATTATTATTATTATTCAATTACCAAAAATTGTGAAAAAAATGTTATCTGCTATATCATTACGAATGTCTACCTCAATGTCTGAATTTTCTGTTAAAAAATCATCGTTAAAATATTTGTCCTTTGTCATTTTGTTTGCTTTGTCTGTAATACTAAATTGAACTATCTGGAATCGTTGTCTTTGGTCAGTAGTAGCTATTTTAAGTTGTCTGTAAACGCAAAATAATATTGTTTAAAATGTCTAATCATGACCAGTCACTTTATCTCCTGTACTGAGAAAAATGTCTTGACGTTCCAGAAGAATGTTCTGGAGGAAATATGTAAAAAGACTGGTTTCGTTCTTTGCTCGTATCTTGGATTCGCCTGCTAAACGATTCTTCTGTGCTTGTAGATATTACCTTGAACCAGCAACGACCTCTTTTCATACTACCAAACTAGTCTTTCCGTGTGTTATCCGTAGTCCAAAAGTAGAACATCCCCCAGAACACACCAGTGCTGTTGTGACTCATTAAGTTGTTAAATATTAAATGATATTAAGGTGGCCAGCTAGCAGAAACGTTAGCGCGCCTGTCGAAATGCTTAGCGGTATTTCGTCTGCCGCTACGTTCTGAGTTCAAATTCCGCCGAGGTCGACTTTGCCTTTCATCCTTTCGGGGTCGATTAAATAAGTACCAGTTACGCACTGGGGTCGATGTAATCGACTTAATCCGTTTGTCTGTCCTTGTTTATCCTCTCTGTATTTAGCCCCTTGTGGGTAGTAAAGAAATAGGTATTTCGCCTGTCTTTGTGCTCTGAGTTCAAATTCCACCGAGGTCGACTTTGCCTTTGATCCTTTCGGGGTCGATAAATTAAGTACCAGCTGCGTACTGCGGTCGATCTAATCGACTGGCCCCCTCCCCCAAAATTTCGGGCCTTGTGCCTAGAGTAGAGAAAAATATTAAATAATATTCTACGCCTGTTGCTAACAGAGAAATGATTAGTAATTAAAGTGAAGGATCTCTTAGCAATATTAGTCTTAACTACTGGATTAAAGAAGATAATGTTATTCAATAGATATTTATCATCTTCCAATTGCCTGACTCACTATATAACCAATTTATACGACAAATAACCATAGTGACATTGATGTGTCATTTGAGAACAAAACCAAATTACTTAACAGTATTACAATATTTTGTCACAAACTTCTGCTTCCAGGTTCAGAGTGTAAAAATCATGTCAGGATGGTTAACTTAGCCTATCATTCATAAAAGAAAAGTGAAAGCGCTCTTTGTTTTTCTCTCTCTCTCTCTCTCTCTCTCTCTCTCTCTCTCTCTCTCTCCCTCTCTCTCCCTCTCTCTAACTCTGTACACACACACACACACACATACACACACACACACACACATACACATACACACACACACACACACATCAGCCATAACCCTTTTATCTCCGTCTCTCCCTCATTGTTCTACTAACAAATTTCCCCCTTTGCTGTCTCTGTCTTCATTCGTCTGCTATTGTTTTCCACCTCTCTTACCGCAAAATATTCTATTATGGCCTCTCTCTCGGTTTATTGCTTTGTGTCATAATGTGCTCTATTTTACTCTGTTTCGTCTTGTTTGTTTATTTTCCTATCTTAAATTTATCGTCATGTCGTATGATCCCTTCTATACGTTTCCCTATTCATTTCGTCCTGCACCTGTATATATATATATATAATATATATATATATAATATATATATATATATATATATATATATATATATATGTGTGCGTCTGTATATATATATATATATATATATATATATATATGAAAAGGGTTAAAAATCCATAAAAAGCCAAATGTTTCGATGTGTATGTCCATCTTAAAAATACAAAAATGAGGAAATAAGAAAAAATTGGAAATTAAAAACAGTTCGTTTTCAATTTTTGTGCGCAGTTAAGGACATGTCGTGGACCTCCGTCGGTTACAACGACGAGGGTTCTAGTTGATCCGATCAACGGAACAGCCTGCTCGTGAAATTAACGTGCAAGTGGATGAGCACTTCACAGACACGTGCACCCTTAACGTAGTTCGCGGGAGATTCAGCGTAACACAAGGCTGGCCCTTTGAAATACAGATACAACAGAAACAGGAAGAAAGAGTGAGAGAAAGAGTATAGCATGGCTCACCACCACCCCCTACCGGAGCCTCGTGGAATTTAAGTGTTGTCGGTCAATAAACACTCACAACAACCGGTCTGGGAATCGAAACCGCGATCCTATGACCGCGAGTCCGCTGCCCTAACCACTGGGCCATTGCGCCTCCACTCTTGACATGTATATAAAAAAAAACGATGAACAATGACTGGTAGAATATTGAGTGAAACCTAATAACCAATTGATCTAGCAAGCGGGGCCTCATTTCAGGGTGGGGGGACTGATACACAATGATACTGTCGGAAGGCCGCGAAACGGCCCGCATCCTGTCTTGATGACCCCATAGATTGCTAGCATCCGGTATGCGGAACTTTCAACTGGTAGCACTTTATATATATATATTGATAAAAACGGTAAGATAACAAAAGGAATTTATTTGTAAATGTAATATGTGACAATTATTCGGTAGCCAAGATAAAACTCCAAGTTTCGGATGCCGAGGTGGAAATCTACGCCAGCATCTCTTCAGTTATCCAGCCATCGGAAAAACGCTATGAAAAGAGATGGTGACGTGGTGCTCCACCTCGGAATCCGAAACTCGGAGTTTTATCTTGGCTACCGAATAGTTGTCACATATTACATTTACAGATAAATATATATATATATATATATATATATATATATATAATATATATATATATATATATATATATATATATATATATATATATACATATATATATATATATTATTTGTAACGCAACGCAGGTGTTAATCCTTAGCTGTATGTTTTCTAATCTGCGAACAAGAATCTATTTATTGTTATCTATTCATCTATTCCTCTACTTATATATCTCTCTTTCCATCTTACACTTTATATATTACATCACATTCATTTTCTATCACTTTCTCAACTATGTGTGGGATTAACATTAAAACGATTTTGGGACTTCAAATTCGACCATCACAAGTCTTACTATGAACCTACGGGCAAAACTTTGCGGCAAAATATTGTAAGGTGATTTAGTATATTACTGTAATATCTTGACAATGTCACTATGACTACTTATCATATATAATAGAAAAGAAAGTTTAGCATTCAGAAACTCAGACATCTTTTGAGTGTAATGTAGTACTGTCTTTCATGTAGATACAACGGAACAGTGATGTTAGAATCATATATATTGTCGCAGACAAAATTTTCACTCTGCACACCTGCCAAAACACTTGTTGGCAATTGAACTGTTCTGGTTGCTAATATTAGTTATAACAGCTGTGGCTATTACTACTGCTTTTGAGGCGGTATATTTTGCTGCCATTTTATTTTATTATAATGTTTCTTGTTGCTTTTATCACTGTTTTGGTGGTAATGTGATTGCTTCCATTGAATATTGACGCCATTGTTCTCATTGTTATCACTACTGTTGATAGAGGCTGCGAGTTGACTTGTTCGATAAAGCTTCAGGCAAAAATATTTTGGTAAATTCCACCAAGATCAGCTTTGCCTTTCATCCCTGTTCAATAAAATAAAGTACCAGTCAAAAATCACACTGAGATCAGTTTTGCCTCTCATACCCATTTAATCGTTAATAATAAGTACCAATCAAGTACTGGAATTCATTTGACTATCTCCGTCTCCTTAAATCGAATAACCCTCCTGCTAAACTTATGCCTCGATTAAAAATCATTATTACTGTTCTTGTTATGGCGGCGAGCTGGCAGAATCCTTGCCGCGACGGACAAAATGCTTAACAGCATTTCTTCTGGATCTTTTCGTTCTGAGTTCAAAAATCCACGAGGGTTGACTTTGCCTTTCATCCTTTCGGGTCGATAGAATAAGTGCCAGTTGAGCATTGGGACCGATGTAATCGTCTTACCCACTTCTCTGAACTTGCTGGCCTAGTGCAAAAGTTTAAAACCGTTATTAAGGCGGTGAACTGGCAGAGCCCTTAGCACGATGAACAAAATGATCGGCGGTATTTCGTCTGTCTTGACGTTCTGAGCTCAAATTCCGCCGAGGTTGACTTTGCCTTTCATCCTTTCAGGTTTTATAAAATAAGTACTTGTCCAGTACTGGATCGATGTTATCGACTTGCCTTTCCCGCAAAATCTGATGACCTTGTGCCGAAATTTGAAATCATTGAGGCCTTGTGCCTATAGTAGTAAGGTTTATTACTGTTGATATTAAGCAATGGATTGACCGAACCGTTAGAGCGTTTGACAAAATGCCAAACGGTATTTAGTTACGACTCTCCACGTTTTAAGTTCAAATCCCGTCGATGTCAACTTTGCTTTCACTTTCCTGAGTCGATAATATAAAGTTATAGTCATGTAGTGTCTATTTCATTGACTATGTCCTTACCCCACGATTTATGATTTTGTGCCTCTGCTAGAAGCCATCAACTACACGTGTTGTTCTTGTGAAGCTGCTGTTACCATATTATATGGTAAGGCGGCGAGCTGACAAAATTGTTAGTGCGTCGGAGAAAATCCTTAACCCTTTTGAGACACACGTTGTTTTCGTATGTGAAGCCAAAAAGACCAAATTTTTTTTTTTTTTTTCTGTTGAAATGAAAATTGATCGGGGCATGTAGAAAACAAAGGATGAAGTTCCTAAAACTACTTTATTAGTATATAAAACTATATATATGATATAGTTTTATATTATATCTACTGAAAGACGATCTCTGAGTGGCTTTTACACTTCATAACGTTTGTTTCATCGAGCTGATGTATTTACCTCAAACTCTTTTCAGCTTGTATCACTTGGGCTGATCAATCGGTCCGAGTGTCGCAAGAGAGTCACTAGCGGTTCTCCCGGCTCCTTACACTCTAAATTTAAATTCTACAGATGTCAACTTTGCTTTTCATTCTTTCGAGGTCGATAAAATAAAGTACCTGTCTAGGACTGAAGTCGATGTATTATTCCCATTCACTAAAATTGCTGGCTTGGTGCCATAATTTGAAGCCATGTTTACTGTTGCTGCTACTGGTACTGCTGCTGCCGTCACTATTGCTGCTTTACTTTTCATAATATCGTTGTTATTGCTAAGGTGTTAATGTGGTGAACTGGCAGAATCATTAAAAGGTCAGACAAAATACCTTGCGGTATTTTTTCCGATTAGTTAAATTCTATGTTAAAATTTTGTCGGTCGACTACAACTGCCATCGCTTCAGGGTCGGTAAAATAAATTTAGAGTCAAGTAGGCACAGGAGCTGTGTGATAAGTAGCTTGCTTTTTTTTTCTTTTTTTTTTTTTTGTCTTCTCCCTTTAATATCATTTTATTTCATCATTCATCTCATCAATGTTTCTGTCCAGCCCACAAGTTACTCTATATCATGTATTTATGGCAAATTTTTTTGAAATAAAGTAGCTTGCTCACCAACCACATGGTTCCGGGTCCAGTCCCACTGCATGATACCTTGGACAAGTGTCTTCCACTTACAGCCTCGGGCTGACCAAAGCCTTGTGAATGGATTTGGTAGACAGAAACTGAAAGAAGCTCGTCGTATGTGTGTGTGTGTGGTGTGTGTGTGTGTTTTTGTCTGTATTTGTCCCCCCACTATCACTTGACAACCGATATTGGTGTATTTATGTCCCCGTAGCTTAGCAGTTCGGCAAAAGAGACCAATAGAATAAGCACTAGGCTTACAAAGAATAAGTCCTGGGGTTCATTTGTTCGACTAAAGGCGGTGCTCCAGCATGGCCGCAGTCAAATGACTGAAACAAAATGGAAAGTAAAAATGTAAAAAGTAAGTACTGCGGACAATGGCATTGACTTGACCCCACATCTTAACACTGATGGCCTTCTGCCTAAATTAAAAGCCATTATTCTTACACTGTAAAGGTGCATAACTCAGTGGTTAGAGCGTTGGGCTCACAATCATGAGGTAATGAGTTCGATCCCTGGACTGTGTGTTGTATTCTTGAACAACACACCATTTCATGCTGCTCCAGTTCACTCAGCTGTAGGAATGAGTTGCAACGTCACAAGTGCCAAGCTGTATCCGCCTTTCTCTTTCTTTTGGACAACATCGGTGGCATAGAGAAGGAAGGCTGGTATGCATGGGCGACTGCTGGTCTTCCATAAACAACCTTGCCTAGACTTGTGCCTCGGAGGGTAACTTTTTAGGTACAATCCCATGGTCACCCATGACTGAAAGGGGGTCTATACCCTTTTCCCTTTATCCTATTCTTACACTGTAACAATATTGTGATTGATATTGAGAAAGATTGCTTTGGTCATATAGCAGAACGTCTGTCATGTTTACAGGAAATGTAGGTTCAAGTCCAAAGAGCAACCTTCTATATTTTCTATCCAAAGAGTTTTCAGCCCGGTGCTTACACGGAGGAGGAGGAGGATTTTGTTAGATTAGACTCTGCATGACCAAATGGCTAAGAAGTATATGTTTCGCAACTACTGGGTTCTGGGCTCAATTTCAAGCGTGGCATTTGAGCAAGTATTTTAGTGTTTTGCTAAAGTTGTTTTTTTATTATACTGTTGCTTTTTGCTTTTTTGTTTCTGTTTTTGTGATGCTGCCGCTGTTGCTGCTGTTGCTGCTGCTGCTGCTGCTGCTGCTGCTGCTGCTTATATAATTATTGTTGTTTCTTCTGCTAGTGCTGCTCTTAATTGATGTAAGCGAAGCTATTATTCCTGTTCCTATTGCTGTTGAAGCCAAATCAAATCTGATCGGGCAAGTTATGATGAAAAATATTTTAGCCTTGACGAATAGCTTCCGATCGAACCAAGCTTTGTCAGTGAAATTGGATCGACGGAAACTGTGTGGAAGCCAGTCAGATAGGCTGTACCTGTAAATCAAAGACACAGCCTTGTCTCACACACACACATGCTTAATCTGCCTGAAAATAATTCTGAGAGTTAAAGGCGGCGAGCTGGCAGAGTCGCTATTGCGCTGGGTAAAACGCTTAGCGGCGTTTTGTCCGTCTTTACGTTCTGATTTCAAATGCCTGCGGAGTCGACTTTGCATTTCATCCCTTTCGGGGTCGATATACTGAATACCAGTTGAGCACCAAGATCGATGTAATCGACTAGCCCCCTTCTCCGAACATACTGGCCTTGTGCTAAAATTTTAAACCAATAATTACGCTAAGAGTACACTTGTCTTTGGAATACTTAACCACGTAATTCAATGATCGACCAACAACTGAATACTTATCGCCGAAACCGCTGGAGATCCATTACTGCTTTTGTGGTTGGTACATTGCTGCTAAGACTATTGTTGTCGATTCTATTGTTCTCGTTTCTACTGTTGTTGCTGCTGCTGTTGTTGTTATTGGTGATGATGTCGCTGATGCCAAAACTGTCGTAGTTATTGTAGTTGTTGTTAGTATACCTGTTTTTTTTTTCGTTTATTTATTTTACTTGTTTCAGTCATTAGACTGTGGCCATGCTGGAGCACCGGCTTGAAGAATTTTAGTCGAACGATTCGTTCCTGGTGCTTATTTTTTTAAAAAACTTAGTATTTATTTTATCGAACTCTTTTTCTACATTGCTAGGTTCGGGAACATAAATACACCATCGCCGATTGTCAGGCGGTGGTGAGAGACAAACACAAGCACAATGACAGACACACACACACACACACACACACACACACACATATATATATATATATATATATATACATATACACACACACATACACATATATATACACACGCACATATACATATATTTATATATATATATATGTATATATATATGTATATATATAGGGAGAATTCACGTAAAAAACAAAAGACGAAGACAGATGGTGTAGAAAACAAACAGATGTATTAGTATAACGCTCGGGAATTGAAAAAGTCTTTTACGTTTCGAGCCTACGCTCTTCCACAGAAAGGAACACAGAAAGAACAAGGAGAGAAAAAAATGAGTGTAGTGGCTACCGATCTATCATGGCGACTGGCACATACACACACACATATATATGTATGTGTATATATTATATATATATATATATATATATATATATATATATATATATATATAATATATATATATATGCATGTGAAGGCGCATGTGAGGTGCATGGTTTAGTGGTTAGGGTGTGGCACTAATAATTGCGAGACCGGGCGTTGCGTTGTGTTTCTGAGCAAAGCACTTCGTTTCACGTTGCTCTGCGATAACTTCATCATGTGGCACACGGTGGTACACGGTGCACCTCTACAGGTAAGGTCACACACACGTATGCACACGGTGCACCTATACAGGTAATGTCGATTTGATGGAGGGACTGAGCTTGTGTGTACACAAACACTTGATCTCTATAAACAAATCATCTGCGTGGTTGTTCGGCAAGTAATTACCGAACCCTTTGACGTCGGGAGAGTCCATGCCATATATGCATACATACACACAACACACACACACACACATATATATATATATATATATATATATAATATATATATATATATATATATATATTATATATATATATAAAAATAAATAATTGATATTAATCGATTAAAACCAGTGGCTTAGCATATTTTTAAAAAGTTAGAAGATTAAAATTGTGTTACATACAAAATTTAGACGACTAACCACTAAAAGTGGACAGCCTATATGCTAAACATAGACGTCAAATCACCATTACCACGAAGAATGTGTTCTCAAGAAAAATCTCAGCAAAGAAAACAAATGTAAAAATAAGCAAGGCAAAGTGGTCAGTCCTCTAAATTTGTGTATATATATATATTATATATATATATATATATATATATATATATATAATATATATATATATATATATATATATATATATATATACATATGCAGGACGGTCTTCTTTCGGTTTCTGTCTACAAAATCCACTCACAAGGCTTTGTTCGGTTCGGGACTATAATATAGGACAATTGTCCAAGGTTTCACGCAGTGAGACCGATACCGGAACCATGTGGTTTGCAAGCAAACTTCTTACCATTGAGCCACATTTTTACTACTGCTGCTGCTGTTGCTGCGGCTGCCGCTGCTGCTGTTGCTGTTGTCATTGTTGCATTTGTAGCTATTCGTGTTGTTGTTGCTGTTACTGTCACTAACAGTTTGACTGCTGCTTTTGTATGTTTTTTACGCTGTTGCTGCTGTTGCCGCTGCTACTGCTGTTGTTGCTGTTATTGCTGTGGCTACTACTACTGCTGCTGTGGCTGCTACTACTACTGCTGCTTATATAATTGTTGTTTTTGCTTCTGCTTGTGCTGCTCTTAATTGATGTAAGTGAAGCCATTATTTCTGTTCCTGTGCTGTCGAAGGCTCGGTCACATCTGATCGGGCAAGCTTATGATGAAAAGCATTCTATACTTGACCAGTTCTTCACTCTTTTTTTCTTTCCTTCCCATCCTCCCTCTCTCCCTCTCTCCCGTTTTCTCTTTCTCTCTCTCTCCGTCTCTCTCTCTCTCTCTCTCTCTCTCTCTCTTTCTCTCTCTCTCTCGTATCTAGGACTACAATTTTCAATTCACACATAGATGCTCCATCATTGGCTAGTTGCGTCTATTGTTATAGTCCAGCCTGAGATCAGCCCAGATCTAGCAGTCTATGATCAAACGCGTTCCAGCCGTGACCAACCCCAATGTGTCCTTCCTCTTTGCTAAGATGAAGATTCGGTTTCTAGTTTGCGAAAGTTTCAGTACCATTTAGAACCTCTTCCTTGTTTCATTATTAATGTTATTATATTTACTTCCACTTCTATTGTTGCAATTTCCGGTGTTGCTAATATCCTCGCGTCGTTGCCCCTGTAATAGTTATAATCATAATTTCTATTGCTGTTTTCTGCTGTTCATTCTGTTTTGTTGATAATAATAAATGCCCGGATGCAGTACCAGGCAGTGGCTCTCGTGGCTTCTGTTCTTAACTGATTGGAAGTGTTATTATGTACATTGTTTTGTCATGGTATAAAAGGTGGGCTAAAGCAAATATTCTGCTCAATACCACAGATTTGCTCGTAAGTTGTTTGATCTTAACCAGTTGAGCATGTCCCTTAGTGGCTAACGATATGTGCATCTCTGATCACGAGCAGAAGTAGTGGGGGAGCATCATAGCCACATGTTAAGAGGAATTCTTTGGGATTTGGATAATTCACCTTTGGAAACATAGGTGGTTCGTTCAACATCCTTAAACAACCCCTATTCAGGGACCTTTTGAGCGGGATAGGCTACTTGACCTGTAGAAAATCCAAACCTGCAAGGTCATGCGTTGTTTATCTGGCCCTTAATATTACTATTTGGCAAGGCGGCGAGCTGGCAGAAACGTTAGCTCGCCGGGCGAAGTGCTTAGTGGTATTTCGTCTGCCGTTACGTTCTGAGTTCAAATTCCGCCGAGGTCGACTTTGCTTTTCATCCTTTCGGGGTCGATAAATTAAGGACCAGATGTGAAATCACTGCTGCGTACATATGGTTGAGATGCATGTGCCTAGTGTACCCTTATCAGACGGGTAGTTATGATGGGTATACTGGGCTTCGTATATTTTACTCCAGTGTCACTTTGATAGCATGCACTGCTCTCTCACTCAATAATAATAATAATAATAATAATAAAAATCCTTTCTATTATAAGCACAAAGCCTGAAATTATGGCGGTGGGGGATAGTCGATTACATTAACCCAAGAATTCAACTGGTTGTTCTTTTACTGAACCCCGAAAGGATGAAAGGCAAAGTTAACCTCGGCAGAATTTGAACTCAGAACGTAGCGGCAGACGAAATACCTATTTCTTTATTATCCACAAGGGGCTAAACACAGAGAGGACAAACAAGGACAGAGAAACGGATTAAGTCGATTATATCGACTCCAGTGCGTAACTGGTACTTAATTTATCGACCCCGAAAGGATGGAATGCAAAGCCGGCCTCGGCGGAATTTGAACTCAGAACGTAGCAGCAGACGAATTACCTATTTCTTTATTACCCACAAGGGGCTAAACATAGAGGGAACAAACAAGAATAGACAAACGGATTAAGTCGATTACTCGACCGCAGTGCATAACTGGTACCTAATTTATCGATCCCGAAAGGATGAAAGGCAAAGTCGACCTCGGCGGAATTTGAACAGAGAACGTAGCGGCAGACGAAATACCGCTAAGCATTTCGACCGGCGCGCTAACGTTTCTGCCAGCTCACCTAATAATAATAATAATAATAATAATAATATTAATATAATAATAATAATAATAATAATAATATAATAATAATAATAATAATAATAATAATAATAATGCGACAAGAACAAAACGAAACACACACACGCACATGTACATGTAACAGAATCGTTAAAACATTCTAAGTTCACATTCCACCGAGGTCGACTTTCCCTTTCATCATTTTTGGGGTCGATAAATTACGTACCAGTGGAACACTGGTAATTTTTATAGAATGGATCATTATCACTATCATTATTATTATTATTATTATTATTATTATTATCATCATTGCAGTTGTAGCTCTCTTTGCTACTGTCCTTCTTGCCTTTGATGTTGTTGTTGTTGTTGTTACTGTTGGTATTGCTGTGTCTATTGCAATGTGAATAGTATAATGACAGAATTTCAGCTTCAGTGATAAGAACGACGTCGGTAGGGGTATTGATGCATGGTGGAAGTGTTGGTGGCGGCACAATTGGTGATAGTTGTGGTGGTGGTGGTGGTGGTGATGGTGGTGGTGGTGGTGGTAGTAGTGGTAGTGGTGGTGGTGGTGATGGAGCTGATGGTGCTAGTACAGCAAGTGCTGCTACTACTGTAGATAATAAGACAGCGATAAAACAATAGTGGTTACAGCAGTGAATAGAAGAGATTGTAATATAACAACAGTTGTTAGTGATAGCATAGTTGATGGTTCTTTGTTGTTGTTGAGGCATTGGTAGTGGTGTGGTGGTGGTGGTGAGGATGACGATGACGATAGAGATGGGTGTGGCTTACATCGGAAGCAGTGGAAGCTAGTAAAGCCGGTACTGGTGCTATTTTTGTTGTTGTTGTTGTTGGTGGTGGTGGTGGTGGTGGTGGTGGTTTTGACGGCGGCGGCGGCGGAGACGGTGGCGACGGCAGCAGCGGCGGTGGGGTGGGGTGGTCAAACTCCAGGGTTCACCAGCCTCCCTGTTCGTACCGACCTATAATGAAAAGCCTTCCAACCATGACCACATCGTCAAATGCAATGAATCTCTAACTACAACTTTGACCAATGTGATGCTGAGAGGGAACAGGAGCTAGACGATGATGATGACGACGACGACGATGAGGAAGGGTGGTGGTGGTATTGATATTACTATTTGGCAAGGCGGCGAGCTGGCAGAAACGTTAGCTCGCCGGGCGAAGTGCGTAGTGGTATTTCGTCTGCCGTTACGTTCTGAGTTCAAATTCCGCCGAGGTCGACTTTGCCTTTCATCCTTTCGGGGTCGATAAATTAAGGACCAGTCACGCACTGGAGTCGATATAATCGACTTAATCCGTCTGTCTGTCCTTGTTTGTCTCCTCTGTGTTTAGCCCCTTGTGGGTAGTAAAGAAATAGGTATTTCGTCTGCCGCTACGTTCCGTGTTCAAATTCCGCCGAGGTCGACTTTGCCTTTCATCCTTTCGGGGTCGATAAATTAAGTACCAGTTACGCACTGAGGTTGATGTAATCGACTTAATCCATTTGTCTGTTCTTGTTTGTCCCCTCTATGTTTAGCTTTCGAAGTCGATAAAATAGGTACCAGTTGCATACTGGGTCGATCTAATCGACTGGCCTACTCCCCAAAATTTTGGGCCTTGTGCCTGGAGTAGAAAAGACTCGTTAGCACGCGCGATAAAATGCATAGTGACATTTCATTTCATCTGTCTTTACGTCCTGAGTTCAAATTCCGCCGAGGTCAATTATGTCTTACATCCTTTCGGGGTCGATAAAATAAGTACCAGTTGAACACTGGGATTCGATGTCATCAGCTTATCTTCTCCCCCGAAATTGCTGGCCTTTGAAACCAGCATTTGTGGGGTTCTATTTGGCCCTAGATGGGAATTCCCCGATAGGAAAATATAATTTCTTTTTTACTTGTTTTATAAGGGTGTCTTTTTTATCAAGCATATTTTCTTTATACTCTTTATTCTTTGCGAACCAAAACTGTTTTTGTCCAGTCCTCTCATCTTTGCCTGTTGTGGCAAATAAAGAAATAATGAATTTACCCATTTTTGTCTTTCTGGTTTTTTTTCCAGAGGAGTCTTTACAAAAGTATTTTAAGGCGACGAATTGGCAGAATCGTTACCACATCAGACAAAATGCTAGGCAGCATTACATTCGGCTCTTTATGTTTTCAGTTCAAACGCCATCAAGGTCAACTATGCCTTTCATCCTCAGGAGGTCGATAAAATAAGTATCTGTTGAGCACTAGAGACTGATATAATCAACTACCCCACCCCCCGTAAAATTAATGGCCTCGTACAAAAATTTGAAATAATTATTATTAAGGTGGCAAAGTTGCAGAATCATTGGCACGCCGGACAAAATACTTAGCGGCATTTCTTCCAGCTTTAGGGTTTTAATTAAAATTTCGCCGAGATCAACTTTGCCTTTCATATACTCGAGATCAATGAAATAAGTATCAGTTAGGAACTGAGATCGACATATCCGACTACCTCTCCCCCCAAATGCCAAGCCTTGTGCTTATGATACAAAGGATCTTTTGAGGTGGTGAGCTGACAGAATCATTGAGTTACGTAAGATGGCGAGCTGGCAGAAACGTTAGCACACAGGGCGAAATGCTTTGCGGTATTTCGTCCGCCGCTACGTTCTGAGTTCAAATTCCGCCGAGGTCGACTTTGCCTTTCATCCTTTCGGGGTCGATAAATTAAGTACCAGTTACACACTGGGGTCGATGTGATCGACTTAATCCCTTTGTCTGTCCTTCTTTGTCCCCTCTATGTTTGGCCCCTTGTGGGCAATAAAGAAATAAGAATCATTGAGTTACGTCGCAAAATGCTTCCTCCAGCTCTTTATGTTCTGAGTTCAAATACTGTCATGGTCAACTTTGCTTTTCAGGGTCGATCAAATAGAGTGTCATTGACATACTGGATACAATTTTTTGGCTCCTACCCTCAAAATTGCTGGCCTTGTGCGCAGAATTGCTAGCACGCTGGACCAAATTCTTAAATGTATTTCGCCCGTCGCTATGTTCTGAATTTGAATTCCGTCTACGTCAACTTTGCCTTTCATCTTATCGGGGTCAACAAATTAATTTCCAGTTGAGTACTGGGGCCGACATAATCGATTTAACTCCTCCTCCTAAATTTCAGGCCTTGTGCCTTTATTAGAAAGGATTATTATTATTATATTATTATTATTATTATTATTATTATTATTATTATTATTATCATTATTATTATTATTATTATTATTATTATTATCATTATTATCATCATTATTATTATTATTGAGTGAGAGAGCAGTGCATGCCATCAAAGTGACACTGGGGTAAAATATACGAAGCCCAGTATACCCATCATGACTACCTGTCTGATAAGGGTACACCAAGCACATGCATCACAACCAAATGTGCGCGACATGGTGACCTCATATCAAGAGAAACAGCGCATGACCGTGCAGGTGGGCCCAGTTAGAATTTTCTTCTGGTAGAGTTGCATATCCTGCTCATAAGGGCCCTGAATAACGATTGTTTCGAACGAACCACCCATGTTTCCAAAGGTGAATTATCCAAACCTCCAAGTATTCCTTTCAACACACGGCTATGATGCTCCCCCACTACTTCTGCTTGTGATCAAAGATGCACATATCGTCAGCCACTAAGGGACATGGTTAACTTATTAAGGTCAAACAACTTACGAGCAAATCTGTGGTATTGAGCAGAATATTTGCTGTAGCCCATCTTTTATACCAAGATAAAACAATGTACATGATAACACTTCCAATCAGTTAAGATAAGTATTATTATTATTATTATTATTATTATTATTATATTATTATTATTATTATTATTTAATAAGGCGGCCAGCTGGCAGAAACGTTAGCACGCCGGCCAAATGCGTAGCCGTATTTCGTCTGCCGTTACGTTCTGAGTACGCACTGGGGTCGATGTAATCGACTTAATCCGTTTCTCTGTCCTTGTTTGTCCTCTCTGTGTTTAGCCCCTTGTGGGTAATAAAGAAATCGGTATTTCGTCTGCCGTTACGTTCTGAGTTCAAATTCCGCCGAGGTCGACTTTGCCTTTCATCCTTTCGGAGTCGATTAAATAAGTACCAGTTACGCACTGGGGTCGATATAATCAACTTAATCCGTTTGTCTGTCCTTGTTTGTCCTCTCTGTGTTTAGCCCCTTGTGGGTAGTGAAGAAATAGGTATTTCGTCCATCTTTACGTTTTTCAGTTCAAAAAATCCGACAAGGTCGACTTTTCATCCTGTCGACGTCAATAAATTAAGTACCAGGGAAACTCTGGGGATCGATGTAATCGACTAGTCCCCTCCCCTAAAATTTCTGGCCTAGTGCCCACAGTAGAAAGGATCATCATTATAGTGTTGTAGTAGTAACAGTGACAGCAGCAGCGGAAGCAACATCGGCAGCAGCAACAGTAGCAGCAGGCAGCGTGGTTATTAACGTTACCGGTAATACTTTTCGTAGTGGTGTTGCTGTCTGTGATGGCTCTGGTGATGTGACGGCTGCGATGAATATTTCCATCAACGACGGCCACAACAGAACCAGTGACTAAAAAGTAAATAGAAAGACAAGCGAGAGTGGTGGGGAGGGAGTGAGGGAGAGCGCTGCGTAGATGCATACATACATGAATGTGCGTATATATGTGTATATATATATATATGCGAGAGAGAGAGAGAGAGAGAATTAGGGAGTGGTTTTCTTTCACATGACCGACCAACACTTCGATTCGATATTCTATGAACAGTGATTGCAACTAAACACAAGTTTCGTTTGTTTTGATAGCAGCGCCAGACATGTTACTATGGCAACATGATTCCCAGCCAAACTGTGCTTCGCAGCGAGAAGAAAAAAAAAGGAGGAAGAAGTGAAAAAGTGAATGTATACATAAAAGAAGAGATAGAAAGAAAGAAATGAGAGAATGACGATTGGAAAGAATAAAGTAAAAAAAGAAAAGGAGAAAGAAGAGAAGGAAGAATGAAAGAAAGAAAAGGAAGGAAGGAAGAACTAGAAAGAGAAGAAAAGAAAGAAAGAAGGAAAGAAAGAAAGAAAGAAAGAAGAAAGACAGAGAAAGAAAGAAATAAAAAGAAAGAAAGAAAGAAAGAGAAAGAAAGAAAGAAAGAAAGAAAGAAAGAAAGAAAGAAAGAAGAATTGAAAGAAAGAAAACTGAATGGAAGGAAAAAGAATGAATGAATAAATGAATAAGTGAGTAAGTGAAAGAAATGACATTAAATAAAAGCAGAAATAAAAAGAAAGAATAATAACAGAAAAAAAGAGTAAAAAAGAAAGAAAAATTAAAGAGAAATTAAGAAAGAAACAAACAAACAAACAAATAAAGGAAAGGAAAAAGAGGCGAGAAGAATGAACAAAAGAATGAAAGACGAAGAAAAACAAAAGATGAACGAAGGAAAGTAAAAGAAAAAGGCTAACGAAAGGTAAAGGAAGAACAAATCAAGCGCAAAACCAGAAAGATAAAAAAGGCAAAAAAATTAAAAGAAATAACAAAAGAAAGAAAAAGGAAGGAAGGAAGGAAACGCAATGATACAAAAGAAATTATACAAGTCTTTATTTGTTGAGGTAGTTGTTTCCTGTTGGATCACACCTAATGAAGTAGAACAACGATCAACGTTGTTCAATCCTTCATTGTATACAGGGCTTGCATTATCCAATATGCTCCTTCCAGAGTATAATTTGAAAGGCATTTAGCTGCTGTTTCTAACAAGTCGTTCGACCATATCGAGGCTTCAACTTTTACTCGAAGAAGTAGTGAAGAAGTAGAACAACGATCAACGTTGTTCAATCCTTCATTGTATACAGGGCTTATATTATCCAATATGCCCCTTCCAGAGTATAATTTGAAAGGCATTTAGCTGCTGTTTCTAACAAGTCGTTCGACCATATCGAGGCTTCAACTTTTACTCGAAGAAGTAGTGAAGAAGTAGAACAACGATCAACGTTGTTCAATCCTTCATTGTATACAGGGCTTGCATTATCCAATATGCTCCTTCCAGAGTATAATTTGAAAGGCATTTAGCTGCTGTTTCTAACAAGTCGTTCGACCATATCGAGGCTTCAACTTTTACTCGAAGAAGTAGTGAAGAAGTAGAACAACGATCAACGTTGTTCAATCCTTCATTGTATACAGGGCTTACATTATCCAATATGCTCCTTCCAGAGTATAATTTGAAAGGCATTTAGCTGCTGTTTCTAACAAGTCGTTCGACCATATCGAGGCTTCAACTTTTACTCGAAGAGGTAGTGAGTGGCAAGTGAGATTGAGGTGTTCATGGATTTAAAGCTCGAGAACCGTTAGGCCGGTGTAAGTGCAATGAAATTACTCCAACCAGGAATCGAAACCGGATTTCGATAAATAAGAATCTTTTTAATAGTGATCGAGCAGACACGGGAATGGTTTCCAGATTAATGGTTGAGGACATGAGACAGTAGTATGGATTGGAATTTAATACACAGACATACACACATACACACACATACATACACATACATGCATATATGTATATATATATATTTTTACTTGTTTCAGTAATTTGACTGTGGCCATGCCATGCTGGAGCACTGCCTTTAGTCGAGCAAATCGACCCCAGGACTTATTCTTTGTAAGCATAGTACTTATTCTATCGGTCATTTTTGCCGAACCACTAAGTTACATGAACTTAAGCACACCAGCATCGGTTGTCAAGTGATGTTGAGGGGACAAACACAGGCACACAAAAATACACACACACACACATACACACACACACACACACACACACACACACCCATATATATATATATGATGGGCTTCTTTCAGTTTCCGTCTACTAAATCCATTCACAAGGCTTTGGTCGGCCCGAGGCAATAGTAGAAGACACTTGCCAAAGGTGCCTAGCAGTGGGACTGAACCCGGAACCATGTGGTTGGTAGGCAAGCTACTTACTACACACTCACTCCTGCGCCTATATATATACATATATATATATATACATATTGTATTTCGGGATGCTGATCTTTTTTTTTTGTTGCTAAATAAAATTACGGACTATATATTCTTTCTTCCCTCGTTTATAAATGTTCTTATTCTAACTCATGTCCGTGTACTCCACAAAAGGCGTGTACTCTTAATGTAGTTCTCAGGGGGATTCAGCGTAACACAGAATATGTCATGGTACTACACATTTTTGCTAACTGAGTGGACTGGACCAACGTGAAATAAAGTGTATGTTATTAGCTAAGGAAGCACCTTTAGTTCAAAGTAGTATTCTGTTATTGTATGTTTCTTTCCGATGGCGGCCAAAGAAGGGGAAATATGCACTTAACAAATCCACCATCGCTGCTAGATACTTTTCGTCTACTACTGATATATTTCTGTGTTTTTTAACATTATACGTCTATACAAGAATGCTTCATTGAGAAGAATTCTGCAGTTTGTATTTTTTTTTTCAGCAGTTAAGATTGTTAAGCAGTTAAGAGTTGACAATAACATACAGAATGATGTATATATATATATATATATATATATATATATATATGCACATACATAAGCTAGCGTTTCAACAAAACAAAACGATAGAATAAGAACTAGGCTTACAAAGAATAAGTACCGGCTAACCACAACGGTCATTTTGTGATACTCGAATGAACAAGTTACTAGGCTCTAGTAACTTTTTCTCGCTGGGTAAACCCGAGTGTCCTAATCGGGATTGCATAATTTCCGTAGAGTAAGAAATAGTATTAATAAAAATGACAAGGAAGACGAAGATTTTTTCACATCAATAATTTTATTTAAGTTATTTAAAATATTCTTTTCTGGACCTAAGCGTGTTTCACCTGCGTGCAGTCGATGCAGCTGAAAAGCGTGTAGGTACAGAAAAGGATGATGTAAATAACTGTTAAATAAAACTATAGATGTGAAAAATCTCCGTTCTCCTTATCATTATTATATAAAATCCGTTCTGTCAGTCTTTGTGTGTGTCTTCTAGGATCTCGGGCATCCTCCACCGGATTGCGCTCAAATTTGATATGTAGATACCGA
>NC_042998.1:168929117-168964117 GCF_006345805.1 Octopus sinensis
GGGGAAATCGCTGATGGTGATAGCAGCGGTGACGATGGTGATACTGGTAGAGGTGATGGCGATGATGAGACTGGTAGTGGTGGTGGTGGTGGTGGTGGTGTCGATGCTACTACTGGCGGAAGTGATGCTGGTAATGAGGAATATGTCGATGTGGCAGAATCGTTAGAGAGTTGGAGAAAATACTCTGTGATATTTCTTTCCAACCTTTACGTTATGATTTCAAATACCGCA
Organism: Octopus sinensis; assembly: GCF_006345805.1. NCBI lineage: Eukaryota > Metazoa > Mollusca > Cephalopoda > Octopoda > Octopodidae > Octopus > Octopus sinensis. Next base: position 168,929,349 of record NC_042998.1, read on the forward strand.
GCGGTCTTTAATTTTTTTTTTCTTTTTTGGGAGGTCGATAAGATAAAGTGCAAGTGAGGTAACGGGGACGAAAGCGTCGACTAACCCCTCCTCTCAAAATTGCAAGCATTTTGCCTAAATAAGAAATCATTTAAGGTGGACAGCAAGCAGAATCGTTAGAGGGTCGGAAAAATGCTTTGCAGCATATTATCCGGCTCATTACGCTCTGAGTTCAAATCCCGCTGAAGTTAGTCCCTCTAGAACTACTAAAATGAACTACCAGTCAAGTATTAACTCGATGTAATCGACTATTCCCCTTTCCCACAAAATTTCTAGCCTTGTGCCTAAACAAGACCCACTATTATTATTATTATTATTATTATTATTATTATTATTATTATTATTAAGTGAGTGAGAGAGCAGTGCATGCCATCAAAGTGACACTGGAGTAAAATATACGAAGCCCAATATACCCATCATGACTACCCGTCTGATAAGGGTACACCAGGCACATGCATCACAACCACATATCAAGATAAACAGCACATGACCTTGCAGGTGGGGCTCAATTAGAATTTTCTTCAGTTCGAGTAACCCATCCCGCTCAAAAGGTCTCTGAATAAGGTTTGTTTAAGGATGTTGAACGAAACATACATGTTTCCAAAGGTGAATTATTCAAACTCCAAAGAATACCTCTCAACACATGACTATGATGCTCCCCCACTACTTCTGCTCGTGATCAGCCACCAAGGGACATGCTCAACTGGTTAAGGTCAAATAACTGACAAGCAAATCTGTGGTATTGAGCAGAATATTTGCTGCAGCTCATCTTTTATACCATGACAAAACAATGTACATGATAACAGTTCCAATCAGTTAAGATCAGAAGCTACGAGAGCCAATGCCTGGTATTGCATCAGGGCATTTATTATTATTATTATTATTATTATTATTATTATTATTATTATTGAGTGAGAGAGCAGTGCATGCCATCAAAGTGACACTGGGGTAAAATATACGAAGCCCAGTATACCCATCATGACTACCCGTCTGATAAAGGTCCACTAGGCACATGCATCACAACCATATGTGCGCGATATGGTGATCTCATATCAAGATAAACAGCACATGACCTTGCAGGTGGGGCCCAGTTACAATTTTCTTCTGGTCGAGTATCCCATCCCGCTCAAAAGGTCCCTGAATAAGGGTTGTTTAAGGATGTTGAACGAAACGCCCTTGTTTCCAAAGGTGAATTATTCAAACCCCAAAGAATCCCTCTCAACACATGACTATGATGCTCCCCCATTATTATTATTATTAATATTATAATTATTATTATTAATATTATTATTATTATCATAATCATTATTATTATTATCATTATTATCATTATTATCATTATTATAGACGTCGCACAGTATACAATATCGTGAGGTTGTTGAGTGAAGATGTTGTGTCAAGTCCCAACAAGGACCTCTGACAGACAGTACTTTACGCAATATGCGTGCAGTTCCAAGTAATGCCGACTTTTGTTATATATCTAGATTGTAGGGTATCTCTATGGTTTTCAGATGTTTTTTTTTCAGATTGGGTGGTATTGCACCCAATGCTCCAATGACAATAGGGATAACCTTTATGTCCGACTCTCGTAGCTACCACATCTTAGCGATCTCAATTCTCAGGTCTTATTGAAGGTGCCGAGCTGGCAGAGTTATTAACACCGCTGGACGAAATGCTTAGCGGTATTTTGCCCGTCGCTACGTTCAGAGTTCAAATTCCGCCGAGGTCGACTCTGCCTTTCATCCTTTTGGGGTCAATAAGATAAGTACTAACTGAACACTAGATTATTATTATCATTTTTGAAGGCAGGGAGCTGACAGAGTTGTTAGCACACCGGGCGAAATGCCTAGCGGTATTTCACCCATCGCTACGTTGAGTTCAAATTCCTCCGAGGTCGACTTTGCCTTTCATCCTTTCGGGGTCGATAAATTAAGTACCATTTGAACACTGGGGTCGATGTAATCGACTCATCCTCTCCTCCAAAATTGCTGCCCTTGGGGCAAAGTTTCAAACCATTATTATTAATGTTGTTGTTGTTGTTGTTGTTGTTGTTGTTGTTGTTGTTGTTTGTCCATCGACACGTATATCGCTCCCGTGAGTTTAACCACGAAGCGTTCACAAAAAGCATCGGGGACGGTACAGGATAATTCAATGTGGGGTTATTTAAAAAGCTTGTAAAAAGTAAAAAACAAAATTAGAAAAAGTCTGAAATTTAGCGAAGAATAATTCCACAAAAGAGGGAAACTACCCAGGGCTCCTCGTGGACACCCCACAAAATTACGTAGGTTCTGACCATTAAGGCAAGTACCCTCTCCACATCGTCTACAGGCGCATGCTTAGATCAGGCCCGTTAACTCGGACCATTCTTGCCACATTCACCCATCTTTTAACAAAATTACTGGGGACCGCACTTCTCTTCCTACCCTCACTTTACTTTTCAAATGAAACTTGAAAAAGTTGATGAGGGCTTGGCTAAAGGGAAAGTGTCGGTCTTCAGCCCTTTCAATCTGGTCCACCATACAACACATATATATACACTCATCACATACCTCTATAGTTCTTTCGCTTAGGCCACTAGTCAAAGGAACACCGCCTGCCTTTCCCGACCAAAGGAAGGCGGCAGGATGATCTCCGCAATGGATTCAGCCTATATCCAGATTCGTCCTACACCTGACAGCAGGTATTCGACATAAACCCAAAAGTCAGCAATGATCGGGCATTGGACGAGCGCGTGCAGAACGGTTTCGTCGCTCTACGCGTATCTCGGGCAAGCCCGGCTGACAGCACATCCGTGCCTGTAGAGTTTATCTCTACCGGCAATGCCCCTCCTTAGCACTGTCAGGCCAAGGCTACCTGAAAGCTATCTGTAGGCTCCTTCCCGAAAGCCCTCCAGAACAGACCAGCCTCTTGATTGTCATCGTTTTTCCCAAGAACATCGTCGCACTTACCTGCCACTAACCCTCTATACAACTCCAAAGTGGGATCTCCACCGACCGCATTACCCGACTGACAGAGAACTGTGAGTGTTTGACGGCAGACTAGGTGCCAAGCACCCTTCCTCGGTCTACGATTGATTCTCCCCTCCCCCAAAATTTCAGACCTTGTGCTTATAGTAAACCCCCACACTTTATGCCTGTCTCTGTATTGTCCCCCTAACCTTCGCCCTTGTGGCAAATAAATGAAATTATTATTATTATTATTATTATTATTATTATTATTATTATTATTATTATTATTATTATTATCATCCCTCTTGTTCCTACTTCTCAGCTGTCACCGCTCCTCGACTCAAGGAACTAGGACGTTCTCCCATTCTGCTTCCAGTTGTGGCAGATATCTGCTAAGAGGCCACCAAACAAGTCTGACATAAAAGTAAAGCTCAGTGGGTAGACCATAAAAACCAGGCGATTTTTCACCCATGCAACTCATCATTGCATCCCGTATTTCCACAGCTGTTATCTGCCTTTCGCAACGCTTCACCTCACTTGCCGAGAGTCGTGGCATGTTGTCAAGGGCGCATGGTTTAGTGGTTAGGGTGTTGCACTCACGATCGTTAGATCGTTATTTCAATTCCTAGACCGGGTAGTGCGTTGTGTTCTTGAGCAAAACGTCATCATCTCACGTTGCTCAGCGATCACTTGGACCCCTGACGCCGTGTGGTACACAGTGCATCTGTTCAGACAACGCCGATTTGATAAAGAACAGGAACACAGACATTTGGTCATTTTAAATAAATTATTTGTACATGTCGTTTGGCATAAAGCTGAACGCTCATACGTCGTTTTCGACGGGAGAGTCCGTCATTATTATTATTATTATTATTATTATTATTATTATTATTATTATTATTCAGTAGTTTTATTTTTATTTTTATAGCGTGCTTTCACTTCACTACCGAGCGCAGCTCTGTGTGCCTTGGGTATGTGCTGTGATTTGTTGTGATGCTCTGATGGTTATTGTATGGAAAGTGTTCTGCGTAGGATGTGTGCAGTGCCTAGTAGTGCAATTTTCTGTATGTTATATGTGTTTGTAAGTCCTGGTGTTTTGTTATGTATTTGTCTGAATATTTTTTTATCATGCCTAATGCACCTACTATGATAGGAATTGTTTCTGTTTTCAGATTCCACATTCTAGTTACCTCTATTTCCAGGTCTTTGTATTTTGAGAGTTTCTCCATTTCTTTTAGAGACACGTTGTCATCTGCCGGTATTGATACATCAATTAGAAAGCATTTTTTTTCTTCATGGTCTCTGACAACTATATCTGGTCTGTTGGCCTTAATTTCTCTATCTGTGTGTATCGGCATATCCCAGAGTATGGTTGCTTTCTCGTTTTCTGTGACCTTTTCTGGTGTGTGCCTATACCATCTTTTTTCTGTTGTTATTCCATAATGTTGGCATAGCTTCCAATGTATGTAAGTTCCAACTCTGTCATGTCTGTGAATATATTCCTTCTTAGCCAGGACTGGGCAGCTAGAGATAATATGATTTATTGTTTCTTGTCCATCTCCACATATTCTGCAGTTACTTGTAATATTTCTTTTCATTACATGTTTTTGGTAATTTCTGGTGGGGAGGCTTTGGTCTTGTGCTGCAATTAAAAATCCCTCTGTTTCTGCTTTGAGTCCTGAGCTTCTCAACCATTGCTGGGATTTTTCTTTGTCTATTTCTTTTGCGTTTAGTTTAGTCCAGTATTTACCATGAAGGGGCTTTTCTTGCCATCGTTTTATCATAGTTCGTTGCTGTTCTATTTTTAGTTTGGATTTCATTTTTTTTATAGCTTTTGTTGTTTCTTCATCTTCTTCTTCTTCTTCATGTTTATTAGGTGGTATGATTTCTTGTTTGTATTTGTCAGCTTCCTTAAATACTGAGAACAGTTTTTTGTTTTGCTCGTGTTTTGCCGCTATCTGGATCAGTTTTCCTTCCTTCTGAAGTAGATATTTTTGCAGTCCTATGGTGGTTATTTTATAGTAGTTTTCCAGCTGTATAAGGCCTCTACCACCTTCTATACGTTGTATATATAGTTATTATTATTATTATTATTATTATTATTATTATTATCATTATCATTATTATTATTATTATTATTATTATTATTATCATCATCATCATCATCATCATTATTATTATTATATTATTATTATTATTATTATTATTATTATTATTATTATTATGGCGCTGGCTGTACTGTTTGTAATTCTAATAATGAAGACAAGGGTGACGATAGCGATAGCGTAGGTAATGATGGTTGAGGTGGTGGTGGTGGTGGTGCTGCTGCTGCTGCTGCTGCTGCTGCTGCTTCTGCTGTTGCTGTTACTGATGATGATGGTGGTGCTGGTGCAGGTGCTGGTTGCTGTGGTACTGGTGCTGCTGCTAGTGTTGACAATAATGATGACCAGATAATGAAGAAGCAGTAATAGGCGTGATCTTGACATGACCTCGAACACTGTTGAGATTCATACATCTGATGTCTAGACTGAACATCTGCAGGTCAACGTCAGCATTAAATAAACAGAAAGTGAGTTGTCATTCTTTCATGGTGAATATAAACGAAGGAGCCTTACTATACACACCGTTGCCGAGTCCGCAAAATAGATAAACCTCTCCAATCGCTCTTGCATATTTTACTTCGGAACAATGGGAATATGAGAAGTGTCTAATCATGGTGAAGAGTGTAGTGATGAATACGTAGCGGCATTTCGTCCGTCTTTACGTTCGGAGTTCAAATTACGCCGAGGTCGATTTTGCCTATTATCCTTTCGGGGTCGATGAAATAAGTACCAGTTGAATACTGAAGGTAGGGATCAATGCAATCGACGGACCACTTCCCCTGAACATGTCGGCCTTGTGCCAAAATTTGAAATTATTATTAATAAGACGGCTCGCTGGCAGAACCATAAGCACGGCGGACGAAATGCTTCGTGGTATTTCGGCTGCTGCTACGTTCTGAGTTCAAATTCCGCCGAGGTCCACTTTGCCTTTCATCCTTTCGGGGTGGATAAATTAAGTACTAGTTACGCACTGGGGTCGATGTAATCGACGTAATCCCTTTGTCTGTCCTTGTTTATTCCCTCTATGTTTAGCCCCTTGTGGGCAATAAAGAAATAAGAATTGTTAGCACGCTGGACAAAGTGCGTAGCAGCATTTCGTCTCTTTTACGTTCTGAGTTCAAATTCTGCCGAGGTCGACTTTGCCGTTCATCCTTTCGGAGTCGATAAAATAAGTACCAGTTGAGTACTGGGGTCGATGTAATCGACTATCCCCCTCCCATAAATTTCAGGCCTTGTGCCTATAGTAGAAAGGATTATTATTGATTATAGTAGCGTTTGTGGAGGCGCGTGGCTTAGTGATTAGGGTGTCAGCATCATGATCGTAAGATTGTGGTTTCGATTCCAGGACCGGGTGATGCATTGTGTTCTTGAGCAAAACACTTCATTTCACGTTGCTCCAGTCCACTCAGCTGGCAAAAATGAGTAATGCTGCGATGGACTGATGTTCCGTCCAGTTGGGGAACACATACGCTATAGAAACAGGGAAACCGGGCCCATGAGCCTGGCTAGGATTTAAAAGGGCGCATTTATTTTATTTATTATTGTAGCGGTTAGACGGTCTTTTCCTTGGCTTCGAATCAACTCTATTTCGAGACGAACATTTATTTCTTTGGAACATTTACCAGAAAGCATTCTAATTAACTGTAGATGTCTTCCTCTGATATTCAGGTGTGAACCAAAAAGAAAAAGGTCTGTATTTACATACATTATATTTATTTTACTTTCACATTTTTTACGACACTTCGCAATAAAATGTTTACTAGATCCACTCTTCAGCAAATTCGCAATACAGCTATACATACAGAGAGTGTCAAAAAGAGATTATACAACATAATGCACATTTACAACAAAATGAAATAATAATGATGGTGCGTAGGCGTGGTTGTGTAGCTGATAGTCTTGCTTCCCAACCACATGACTTTCAGTTCAGTCTCGCAGCGCGGCACATATTATAGGCCCGTGCTGGCCAAAACATAAGAGAAGGATGATAAGCACACATATATATGATTTGTTCCCTACGTACGTTTCACTGTTACGGGTTTTTTCGGAACCTCTGCATTGTACGTTCCAAATGCAATCCGATGCTTAACCACAATCGATCATCACAGGAACACATTATTGCACAATGTCTAAAGATAGATATAAATATTTTTTTATTCTTTTATTTGTGTCAGTCATTTGACTGCGGCCATGCTGGAGCACCGCCTTTAGTCGAACAAATCGACCCCAGGACTTATTCTTTGTAAGCCTAGTATTTATTCACTTATTCTATCGGTCCTTTTGCCTAACCACTAAGTTACGGGACGTAAACACACCAACATCAGTTGTCAAGCGATGGTGGGAGACAAACACAGAGACACAAACATGTACATATACATATACGACAGTCTTCTTTCAGTTTCCGTCTCCTAAATCCACTCACAAGGCTTTGGTCGGCCCAAGGCAATAGTAGAAAGCAACTTGCCCAAGGTGCCACGCAGTGTGTCTGAACCCGGAACCATGTGGTTGGTAAGCAAGTTACTTACCATGCAGCCACTCCTATGTATGTGCATGAGGATTTCTTATAGTGGGGGAAAGTTTTGCACAAATCCAATCCCACTCTCTGAACATGGACGATATAAACTCGGAAAGAAGAACTAGTCAGCATCATCGAATATTGTCAGTGTCGCAGGATTTCTCTCAGAGTTTCCCTCTCCTAGAGAGATGTTGTAACAACGACAGAGAAACCTCTCACTCCCAGTAGGGCAAATGTGCGCCTGGACACCAACCCAGGTATTTCCACGTCCCCTCGCATACATACATGCAAATAAACACATGTACACATATTGTTGGATGGCCGTTGACTGGTCACGAGCTCTTCTGCCCTTTGACAGGTCTTATTTTTCGTCCTGCAGAGTGTCCAATAATCACACTCCTCAGCAAGCAATCTTGAGATTGCCAGTTTAGTCGTCGACGACATGACCATACAACAGGTTGTACTGGGTTACATGGTACCAGTAGCGCCCAAGAGCGACTCGGCATACATACATACATACATACATACAGAGGGACGGACGGGCAGAGTCGTTGAGCGTTAGATAAAATGACCCACGATAATCGTTCCTGCCCTCCGATTTAAAATCACGTCGAATTTACTTACCAACACTTCGCAAACAATAAATAAGGTTCCGGGCGGTACTTCCTTTAACTGCCTCTCTCTTTCTGCCGCTCTAGCTTCTCTCTCTCCCTCTCTTTCTCCCTTTCTTTCTCTTTCCCCCCCCCTCTCTCTTCTTGGACGAAATATTCTGTTGTTGGACCTAGATATGTATGGGATCAATCAGGCCATATCCCTACAATACGGTATATTCCACAGCCTATGCTCTCTTAACGTAGATGGTATAATGAGTGCTACAGCGTCCGGGTTCATGAGCTCATTAATATAATCATATATATAAAGCTGAAGTTGTCTGTGTGTGGCAGGTTTGGTAGCCTTCAACTAACACTATCTCCTCCGAGACCCTGCGGCGCAAGGTGACCAAAATTGAGAGTATGATAGAAGAAGGCTTGCTCTTCATTCCGTAGAAGATAAAATTCAAATCGGACAATGTTAAGACCAAAAGTTATTTACATCAAAAAGGTGCTTTTTTTTCTATGAAAATCTCTATTTTTTTACGATTTTTTGACTGCTGTGTCGCCATTTTTCGATGTATTTCAACCAGAAAAATGTTCACCTAAAGAGAATAACAAGCTACATAATGCAAAATCTTTACTTTTCAAAAATTCCAATTCTAAAGGGTCGAAACAAACCCGAGCAACGCCGGGCGATACTGCTAGTTTAACTATATAGCAATGGAATATGAACAACTTCTTTAATGCAGAACTTAGGATCGGAAACATGTGTATACAGATGTACGTAAGGTAACATGTATTTTATTTCCAAATTATGTCATCTTTTACGTCTGTTGTTTATATCTTTTGTTTCTGTTTTTTAACATACTGCTATATTTCGATGAAAACAGCTATATTCAGAAAGCAACATATCATGTATAGATGTGCGTGTGTATGCATGTGTGTGAGTCTGTGTATGTACATATATTTATTTGTATGTAAATGTATATGCATGTAGATGCATACATATATGTATGTATGTATGTATGTATGTATGTATGTATGTATGTATGTATGTATGTATGTATGTATGTATGTATGTATGTATGTATGTATGTATGTAATGGATCTCGAACAGAACTTCCAAGCGTGTCTTCAGCTGTTTGATCAGTTGAACTACCAAGATCATAGAATTATCCTGAAAATTGTTGAGTTTAACGTACACGTGTACCAGTAATGTAATTCTCAAGCGAAATCAACAGCTCTACCTCCTTTCATCCCTCTCTCTTTCCCTCTCTCTTCCTTTCTCTCACCCTTCCTCTCTTTCTCTCTCGCCATCTCTCTCTCTCTTACGTGTGTCGAGGGAGAGAGAGTCTGTGTATGTGTGCGTAAGTGTTCATGTGTGCATATGTGTGTGCGTGAGTGTGCCTCTGCGTCTGTATGTGGACTTCGTTGTGTATATATCAAGAGTATCTACGTTGTTGAAACGCACTGATTCTATCCATTATCCCACTAAATCATTTTACCTCCGCCGTTCACTCTGTCACTATTCATCATTCTTATATATGTATAGATATTTGTGTGTGTGTGTGTGTGTGTTTATTAATGTGCCCATACGCACACTCGCACACACACACATGCACACACGCATATACGTGCAAGCACATACAAACACACTCATACACATACTTCTAAACTCCAACTGATTGTGTATTGTAAGTCTGATGGCTTTCTACAGTGTTACTCAAAGTATAAAGACACACATTGGAAACAATTACAATTGTTGTTTTTACTCATATACTCATGTTTTGATTTTGATTTTCCTGTTTATATTACTAAACCAATAAACATTGTCCTTAATTTTATACATATATTTAAAATGTCCTAACATCCGACACGCTCCGCTTTTTTGCAATCTCAGTAGCTTTTCTTCCGTCCGGGGGAGGGGTTCCATAAAATAAAGCGCTACTTGTTACTTGAATCGATATAAATCGGCCGTTTACTTCCTCCTAATTATTATTATTATTATTATTATTATTATTATTATTATTATTATTATTATTATTATTATTATTAACATTATTATTATTATTATTATTATTATTATTATTATTATTATTATTATTATTATTATTATTATATGTTCGACTTTTGCTTTGTATTTGTACAAGTTGACTCCAAGTCTCACCCAGAGACCTCAAGAGACAACTAGTTAGGAGTTCATGTTGGTCTTATGCCTACGGTGTCATATATTTGGTTTTGCACAAAATATTGTTCTAGAGAAGTTTAAGAAAACAAGAAAATTATCAGTTTTAAAATTTGAGACAGTATTTTACGTAAGGTATGGGCAGTTTACATGAGCACCATCATTTGAATTTCTGCCATTTGGGGGTTTCCTGGTATTTGAGCTAGGTAGCAATCAGACTGTTTTGCTATCATTCCTAGGGCACCTATGACTACAGGTATTGTTTGTCTTGTGGTTCCACATTTTGCCAATTTCTATTTCAAGATCTTTATACTTGTTCAGTTTTTTGGTAGGTCTTGACAGATACATTTATGTCGATTGGGACATTCATATCAATGAAGAGTATGATTTTTGTCTTGATATCTTTGAATATGATGTCTGGCCTATTTGCATCTATCTTTCTGTCAGTCTGAACGTTGAAGTTCCAGAGGAGTGAGATGTGGTAATTTTCAATCACTGGAGTTGGTTTGTGTTCCACCAATTTTTATCATGGGGTAGGTCCAGGTTTTTGCAAATTACCCAGCGAATATATTGTGTTGCTCTCTCATGCCTATACTCTGTATACGCAAGAAGACTGCACATGGAGACAACATGATCAATGGTTTCATTTTGTTGTTTACATACACGACATGGGCTACTGCCGTTCTTTATTATGTTGGCCTGGTAGCTGCTTGTATGTAGCCATTGATCTTGGGCTGCTCTGATAAACCATTCTGTTTCTGATTTTAAGCCAGAAGACACTAACCATTGATAGGTGACGGCTTTGTCAACATCGGCATTATTAGCTCTCTTTGGGTATTTGCCATTAAGAGGTTTTTCTTACTATTTATCCGTAAGAATACATAAGGCAGCAGTTTTATCACGGGTTTTCATACGCTTAGCTTCTGTGCTTGTTTCCAGTAGTCTAATTCTGGGATTGTATTTGGAATTCACTTAGATATTTCTTTGCCTGCTTTGTTACTGAGTATGATGCTTACTTGTATTCGTGCTTTAAGACAAGTAAGTCACGACTGGTATGGCTAAATTATTGATCGCTTCGATCCTGTTTCTTGTATTCAGCTCTATCTTGAGTATTGCCCTTACCCTTCTATAATTTTCTTTTCTGATCTTTCCCTCATCATTGAATGTTTACCCCTAGGTATTTGTAGCTCTCCACTGGTTCTAACTCCTTAATGGCATTCTGTTGGTCAAGATTAACGTTGGATGTTTCTGTCATTTTACCTTTGATTAAAAGTAGCTTTTGCACATTTATCTATGCCAAATTGCATCCTGATGTTATCACTGAATTGTTTAACAATTACTAGTAAGCCCTGTAGTTGTAGGTCATTTTTTGCAAAGAGTTTTAAATAATCCATGTAAAAGAGATGATTTATATTTTTATCAAACATTTTATAGCCATTTTGCACATCATCGAGCAATTTAGAGAGAGGTATTAAGGCTAGACAAAAGAAGAGTGGTAATAGAGAGTCACCCTGGAAAACGTCAGATGAAATTCTTACATATCCAGCATTGAGAGATTCATTGTCACTGTTCCCAGTCATTGTGGTTCTCTATGATCTGATACTCACAGAGAAGAAGTTTCGCAAAGTAGGGGCTATTTTATACATTTCCAGACATTTCTTAATCCAGCTATGTGGTAGACTATCAAAAGCTTTTTTATAGTCTATCCAGGCTATCGACAAGTTTTTATGTCGTTTATGACAATCTTCCAAGAACATCTTATTGATGAGTAGGACCCACGTTTACATCCTTTTTGCTCATTAGGGAATACGCCACTTTTCATTAAAAAAACTACAGGTATATTCAGTCAAGACAAATGTTAGTATTTTATACATTGTTGTTAAGCAGGTTATGGGTCTATAATTTTTTGGTTCATTTGTTGCTTCACTTTTTGAAAGTAGGAATGTAACACCATTAACTAGCCGAGAGGGAATCATACTAAGTTGTTGCAAAACATCGTTGTAAAGTTTTGTTAGCATTTCATGACTCTCTGGGAAGGCATTTAACCAGAAATTAGGAATTTTATCCTTTCTTAGAGACTTCCGTTTGCTTGACTTCCTGAGTGCAGATCATACATCCTCTACCTTGATACCCTCCCACTTTTACTCTTCTAAGAAGTCTAAGTCAGTAGATATCCTATCAATCCAAGGCACCTTTTTATTGTGTGTTTTTTCTTCTGCCCAAATTTTATTCCAAAATTCCTGCAGTTCTTTTGATGAGACAGACTTTACTGTAACTGGTATTTTCTCTATCTTTCTGTGAAAATTTTGGGGGTTATTTAACGCGCTTTTCATACCGTGCTATGCGGTCAGCTTTAGCACATACCTTTTGCTTCATAATTTCTATGGTGGTATCGATGTCAAATATGGTTTTCATATGCTTTTTCTTAAAGTTTTGGGTTTTTGTTGATTTGATAGTCTTGTCAAACTTAAGGCTTTTTGTGGGAATGTTGCCATTTTCTAATTTTTTCGCCACATAGAATCGTGGAGATCTTCACAGATGCATAGTACAGGTGGCTGAGATCTGTAATATCAACATCATTAGCTGAAATTATGTCCTTAAGTGCAAGGCGGATTTTACCAATTACTTACAGGTTTTGGCTAGAGTTGTGAATTATTACGAGAGTGTCCTGTTCATACATACTGGTCTCTTTAATTTTTAACCAGTCGATCGTGATTTGATTTTTTAGATCGTCTAGTTCAGTTGGGTCAATTTCTGTGTGGCTTTCTTCATCTATTTGATTTTCATCTGCTTTGGTATTTATGGTTGGTTCAGAGAGTATTTCCCTTTGCTTATCAGCTACATTGACTCTTTCTATCATTACTGCATTTTCATCAGACCTGGGTTGGTCTAAAATTATTTCTTCTGTAGTATCTTCTTTAGCTGCAACTTCATTCCTTTTATCCCTTACTCATTGTTTAATTTGGTCAATCTCTAATTCAGTTTGTAATTTCTTTTTCATAATGTTTCTTCTGAAGTTGGCAAGTTTTTTACTGTCTATATAAGATCTTACTTCAAGGTGCTTCTGTCTCCAGTTTAGGTAGATTTGTTCAGTATTAGATTTATTTGTGGGGAAATACATGGCATTATAGAAGGCCTGAAGGACTTCTTTATTATTTCCCCTTGACCATTTTTCATTCTTTTTCTTTTGGCTATTTGATGACAAGCGTGGATGGCCATCTGTTGGAATATTTCGGTTGTGGGTACTTTCAGCTCCTGTATTTCGGGAGGATTTGAACCAGTAGCTGAGTTTTCGCAACCAGTCTGGGGTGCGCAACTTCACAGAGGTGCGTAGCCCTTGTAGACCCGGGTGATGGAAGATCCGGTGCATATTTTGCTTTGTTATCATTGAGGCATCATGACCATAGACGTTGACATAAGGGGACGGATCTGTCTGTTTAGGGTTAGTTTTTAAGACAACACCGCCTCCGAATTCTCTGAATGAAAACATTGCTCGTAACGTAGCTTCTTAAGGATAACAGATCTGTATTCGTCTGTTTTTTGCGTGGGGTATGAATAGCACTATATTTTGGAGATGTTTGTAAATCATATTCTTTGTGCTTATTTATAGAAGTGCGGTTTGTTATGTTACGTATTGTTTTGAGGCTTTCGTTTGTTGTGCAGATTACGTGTGATCTACCTATCATTATATTTGGTTTGGTTGTGCTTGTTCTTCGTGTGTGTTTTGTGCAGCAATTAGTGTTGTGCTTTGATTCTGAGCTGTGATTCAGTAAAGGTATCTGTTGTATGGGCTATATTACTTGTTTCGTATGTGTTCTTTGGGTCCTGTGTTTCAGTGAGACGGAGGTTGTTTGCATACACTAACGATCCCCAACAATCTTAGCACCCTAAACCATTTTCATGTCAGACAATTTTCCCGCGGCCGGAGGTATTATCTGCATCACAAAACACAATCATGTGTTTAATATATTATTTAATTAGTACCTATATAATGCATATATATTACATATATTGGGTTGTCCGAAATGTTCGTGCCGATTTATAGTAGCTTACATTTCGACTTATTTTAGAACATGGTTGAGTCCATAAAACAGGATTTGACTACACCTACATTTAGAGTACAGTTTAATCTATCTTTTCGTGGAAGAAGGTTTATGTTCCTATAACCTGTGTTAATTCTGTAACATTTTAAAATTGAAGATAAGAAAGTTCATTTTCAGCACTTGATGCTTTGGGAACCAGACAAAAATTGCTGCAGCTCGGCTGAGATGTGTTACCCTACCCTCCATATTCACCAGATATTGCTCCTGCGGATTTCCACTTATTCAGGTCTCTGCCGAATAGTAGTTTGAGTAGTTTATTTCAATTCCTTGGATGACGTAAATAGATATCTTGATGAATTCTTTGCCATAAAACCACCTCAATTCTGGGAAGAAGGTATTTTCAAGTTAAAGGAAAGATGGAGACGCATTGTGCAACAAAATGATTCATATTTGATTGATTAAAAATGTAATGACAAGTATTGACCTTTTTCTTTCCTTTAAAAATCGGCTCGAACTTTCAGGACAATCCAATATAATACATATATAATGCAAAAATACCTTGGGAATGTGATGGTCAATGGAAATAAAATTTAAATATTTATTCTTTCTCTGCTAGAAGATCCGGGGTCCAGTACCAGTCTTCGGCCTGGTGGTTAGGGACCTTTGGTGGAGAGTATATTTTCCGTGGTCTGTGCAGCATGTGTAAGATGTGAGTTGTTGCTGTTATAGTATCGGTTATGTAGGGATGGTCGCTGTGGTATTCTATTCGATGACGATAGTGTAGGGTCGCGTTATGTATGTTGTGCTATTTCATTTAGTGCATATTATAGTACAGGTTATATACTATGTGCAGGGAATATACTGCTTGAGTTGTGCTATTGAATTCAAAATATTTCACATAGGATGTTATATTGTGTCATATAACTGTAAAATATTAATGACATGTGAGGACACTGTATTTCGTTATGTAACCGTAATACACTACAAAGTATATTAAACGTTTTTATAAGTCAATACTGTGTTCTATTGTGTTAGCAGTGCTACTACATCACTTGATAAAATTATCTCAACAGATTTTCTATAGAATTTATAACCAGCACTGATTTTGTTACGATGTTTTGTATCCGAAACGCCTGATTTAAATATACAACAAAGTATATTAAAAGTTTTTATAATATACTACAAAGCATGTTAAAACTTTACAGGCGTCTCGGATACGAAACGTCGTAACAAAATCAGTGCTGGCTATAATTTCTATTAATGACCTGTAGAGATAGCCACAACAACTGTAGAATAATTTCTGGAGTATTTGTAATATTTTATACCCTGGTATGGCTTCTATGTTGCAGTTCGCATCTTTATTTTTTATGCCCCTAAAACCAACTATTAAGGATACTGCACTTATTTTCGTCCCCAACATCCCGTTTGCTTCAGTTCCTTGGCCTTTGTACTTTAACAAATATTCTACCTTCTTAAGAGCAATGTCTTGATAATAATGGTTCGTTATGTCTATCGGCATTCCCAGAAGTCTTCTCATGTATCGTATTCAATACGTGTTGATGACCGCTTTCAAGTCGATGTACTGGCATATTGCCTAGTAGACAAAGATGTCGGCTCACACCTGTCTACGAAAAGGGCTTGGCTTTGGTTATAACCGAGTAATCAGGGATGATGCGGCCAACAGCCTCATTGTAGTTGGGTGCATTGTTTGCATTTGATATTAAAATCATAGTTCATTATTTCAGTTTTGTAGTTGTTTGGCGCTAAGCATTGAGTCTTTTCTTTCCGTTATTTTTATTTTTGTTTTTGTTTGGGGGGATTATATGTAGAAATTTTACACTTTTTCTGCTTTTAGCTCAGAGCTTTTGAGCTATTGTTCACTGTCACTCTTTCTTTCTGTGGCGTCTTGTCATGGAATTGTTTTTTTTTTCCAATTTTTTTTAGTACACTTTGAAACATTTTTTATTTGTATATTATTTTAAATTTTTGTCTTTATTGTCTTTTTTTAGTTGTTTGTCTTCAATGTAGTTAGTTTCCAGTTTGCAATTTCTTTGAATTAAACACAGATTTTCATTTGTGTCCTGATTCTTTATTACAATAAAGCTTCACCTTTGCTTAGTTTTAATTATTCTTGTAATCCCATTTTCGCTGTTTTATACTCATTTATATCAAACCCATTATACTTGTGTGCGAAATATTTTTTAGCTTTCATCTCTTACTTGTTTCAGTGACTAGACTACGGCCATGCTGGAGCACTGCCTTGAGAAATGTTAGTCGAACTGATCGACCACAGTACTTATTTCCTTTTTAAGCCGAGTACTTACTCTATCGTTCTCTTTTGGCGGTTGTCAAGCAGTGGTGGGGGATAAACACACACACACATATACATACATACATACATACATACATACATACATATATAGAGAGAGAAAGAGAGAAACAGAAAGAAGCTCCTCGTATATATGTATATATATATATATATATATATATATATATATATACGAGGGTCTTCTTTCTGTTTCGATCTACCAAATCAACTCACAAGGACTGAGGCTATAGTAAAAGACTATAGGTACAAAGCAGTGGGAGTGAACCCTGAATTATGTGGTTGGGAAGCAAATTTCTTCAGTTCCATGTGGCAGCCACACCTATGTATAATGTTATCTGTATCACCTTTTGTGTAGTGACTTCAAAACTCGGTCAATAGTTTCTTTACTAGTCTAAGTTTTTTAATTATCATGTTAAAATCGTAGTTTATAACTAGTTTGACTTTGACGATTTTATCCAACAGATTTGTTGAATGAGTCAGAGCAAGAGGGAAAAGCAGAAGGCATAAGGAGTCACTCTGGAAGATGTTTCTTCTTTTAGATTTAATCATGTCCTCGTTATCTTGAAGTGATATTGTTGATGTTCATTTTAACGGAAAATGGCTGATACATTTTGCTAGTACTAGATTTGCTAGGAGTATCTTCATTACTCAAGTGTATACTGTCCTATCAAATGTCATTCATTATTTATTCTAGGCTATAAGGCGGCGAGCTGGCAAAATCGTTAACACAACGACCAATATGCTTCGCAGCATTTCGTCCTCCTTTACGTTCTAAGTTCAAATACTGCCAAAGTTGATTTTACCTTTCATCCTTTCAGGATCAATAAGTACTAGTTGAGTAGTGGGGTCAATGTAATCGACTAACCCCTCTCTCAGAATTGCTAGTATTGTGCCAAAATTTGAAATTATTAATAACTCCAGGCATGTTAATGTTTTGTTTTACTCCTTTACTTTATATATAGTTTCCTCTAAAAAGACCGGATTACTCATAACAGTTCTTTGATTCCATATAGCAATCTTTGGAATAGTTTCGTCTCCTCTGTTATTTGTTATTGTTCCTCAAGTCAACAACAAACCTGTATTAGAGTGGGAACATCTTGTTTGTTGTTAACGTGCGTATGCCGTAGTGGTTAAGAGCGCGGGCTAATAATGCCAAGATTCCGAGTTCGATTCCAGGTAGTGACCTGAACAATAATAATAATAATAATAATATAATAATAATAATAATAATAATAATAATAATAATAATAATAATAATAATAATAACATCGAAAAATACCTTAGGAATGAGAACCCAGGCTCGAAATTTCCCCAAAATACCTGATGAAAGCTGGAGGGTATATAAGCCGAAACGTTGTGTTAACAACAAACAAGATGAGGACAAATATCCGTCAAATGTAAATAATGTACATAATTCCTCATGTCTTAAATATAGAACTGTGTATATTTATAAATCTCCGAACGAGATGTAAACAGTAACCGCTCGACAACGTAAAGTGTACTAGCCATCTCAATGTGGCTAGCCACTGGGGGTGGGTGTTACTGAAGCTTTTAGCATACGGACTATAGTTTCGAGGTTTTTGCCTCTCGTCAACGTACGGTATTCGCAAACAGGTCTCTCCAATCGAAAACCGGTGATTACCGTACGTTGACGAGAAGCAAAAACCTCGAAACTATAGTCCGTATGTATCACTTAGGTTTTCGAGAGGGGATGACCTCCCTTTGCGAATATCAGAAGGGCACAGAATGTGTGTCTAAAGCCAGCTGGAGACGATGATCTCCTGGGGCTAAAAGCTTCAGTAACACCCACCCCCAGTGGCTAGCCACATTGAGATGGCTAGTACGCTTTACGTTGTATATATTTATATTTACATATATATGCACAGACACACACGCACGCACACATACATACACACACGCACGCACATCCCTTTTTTCTTCTGATCCACCGTGCTTTTATATTGTACAGAACGTTTGTGCCATATTCACTACCAGTAACCCGTATGAATTTCTATTTATGTCAATGTATCTTCCTTTTATATTTTGGTTTTGGTTTTGTGGATGTCCTTGTAAAACCTTTTTGGTATTGTGTTCAAATACCTTGTTCTCCAGGAAGAAGCGTTCATATTTGTTCGACGCGTTTTATCCCGAATATATATGTTTAAAATAATTTTTCCAAACACTTTCAATGTCTTCTCTTCAACGATATTACTTGTGTTATTTGTGTTCGTTCTTCTTTTTTTTTAAATTAGAGCAATCCATTTCCATTTCGTTAAGTCTTAACTTTTCCATTTTTTTTTACTTGATTTCATTTTACGAAGTATATTTGTTTTTCATTTTTACAAGTGGATGGTGACAACTACAACTGAGCAGATAGATTATTCATTCTGGTGATATTTGGGTAGTTTATTTCAATAAAAAATTTTTCTTTAAGGACCCGTTGCATTTATTTATTCTTTTGGGGAGCTTCTTCTTTGTGTGTAACTTAGGCAGATGTCTGTGTTAATCAATGTTCATCGATTTTGCTATATTCTCTTTTAGTTTCTGTATTCTTCTCCTCAAGGTTAGATCTGATCGGATGTGTTTTAATCCTGTTTACTGATAACTGATGGGTGGGGCTGTCAAGGGTATAGTCTTTTGTCTTTTTTTGTGGCTGTGTATTTTGTTGTATTTTTCTATGGAGCCTTCTTTTGTCTTCATTACCATTCTGGATTTTAGCCGTTTTTCGTTGAATTTCTTTTAGATTTGCCCTAATGCCTTTTTAGTTTTTTAAGAGAATTTTCAGTACCGGCATATTGCCTAGTTGGCAAAGCTATCAACTCACAGACTTCTGTGAATATGGATGGATTTGACAGGAACTGAGCAGTCAGGGATGATGTGGTTAACAGCCTCATTACAATCGGGTGCATCGTCTGCATTTGATATTAAAATGATTGTTCGTTATTTTCAGTTTAACAGTTGTTTGGAGCTAAGCAGTGGAGGCGCAATGGCCCAGTGGTTAGGGCAGCGGACTCGCGGTCGTAGGATCGCGGTTTCGATTCCCAGACCGGGCGTTGTGAGTGTTTATTGAGCGAAAACACCTAAAGCTCCACGAGGCTCCGGCAGGGATGGTGGTGATCCCTGCTGTACTCTTTCACCACAACTTTCTCTCACTCTTACTTCCTGTTTCTGTTGTACCTGTATTTCAAAGGGCCGGCCTTGTCACGCTGAATATCCCCGAGAACTACGTTAAGGGTACACGTGTCTGTGGAGTGCTCAGCCACTTACACGATAATTTCACGTGCAGGCTGTTCCGTTGATCGGATCAACCGGAACCCTCGTCGTCGTAACCGACGGAGTGCTTCTAAGGAGCTAAGCATTGAGTTTTTTGTTTGTTTGTTTGCTTGCTTTTTATTTCATTTTTCAGCAAATATCGCACACCGTCGTACAAAGACAGATACAACAGTGGCAATAGACCACTTTATAATAGTGGTGATGAGGATAAACCAATTCACGTGGAGTTAATAGAAACTCGAAGAGGAGCTAATAAACTCACAATGTTGGTGAACAAATTTTACGAAAAAACGTAAAAGTATGAAACATTAGTTGGCAGGTTTGCATGAGATGCAAAAACAGCAACAGCAACAGCAACAGTAGTGGAGGCGCAATGGCCCAGTAGTTAAGGCAGCGGACTCGTGGTCGTAAGAACGCAGTTTCGGTTCCCAGACTGGGCATTGTAAGTGTTTATTGAGCAAAAACACCTATGCTCCACGAGCTCCTGCGGGGATGGGTGGTGAACCCGCTGTACTCATTCACAACTTTCTCTCACTCTTTCTTCCTACTTCTGCCATAAAGCAGAGGAACCATGCTGTAATCCACAATGGTGTGGTAAACTTTCAGAGCATAATCTAGATTGCGAATCCTCTGTACCCCAGGATGGTTCAGCTCTCCACCCATTAAAAGCCACCGTTTACGGAATGAGGATAACAACGTAGCTTTTGCGCCCGTGCAACCGCCAGTCTATCGCGTGTGGTGGGTGGATATTCAAGTTGCCACACGCATTCTCAGTAGCTTAGAGTCGGCTCGAATTAGAGATTATTCTTTGTGGCTAATGGCCTGAGTCCTGATTGGAAGAAGAAGAAGAAGAAGAAGAAGAAGAAGAAGAAGAAGAAGAAGAAGAAGAAGAACAACAACAACAACAACAACAACAAGAACAAGAACAAGAACAAGAAGAAGAAGAAGAAGAAGAAGAAGAAGAAGAAGAAGAAGAAGAAGAACAAGAACAAGAACAAGAAGAACAAGACAAGAAGAACAAGAATAACAAGAAGAACAAGAACAAGAAGAAGAAGAACAACAACAACAACAGTTGAAAGAACAACATTTACAGCAGATACAACTGCAAGAGCAACAACAGAATCAACAATAACAACAATATTACAGGAACAAATGCTACAATTACTGAAGTCGTGAGGAAAGCCAGAAAAAGTGTTCTCAGAGGACTATTACGCGAATTCAGTAACTGAATTCAAATACAAACCTGACGAAGGAGTTACCTTCAAAGCATACTGCAGAAGATATGAGCAAATCGAGGAAGAATGTAAAGATTGGGACGACAAGATGAAAACTCACTTAATCTTGAGAAAACTGGCGGCGACAGTTCACGAACGATACAGTAATTTTGTACCCACTAAAAAACCTTCGGACATAAACTATAATGACACAAATGATATATTGTGTAAAATTTTCAGTGAGAAACGCGCATTGTCCAACACACGTTGGAAGTGTCTGAACATAAAGAAAAACAACGACGACAATTTAATCACATATGCTGGTAGAGTAAACAGGAAATGCGAGAAGTTTAAGCTGGACAAACTAACTCCAGATATGTTCAAATGCCTGGTTTTTACACAAGAACTACTTGCCGAAAAGGATGCAGAAGTCAGAACTAGAATTCTTGCAAAGTTGGAGCAAAACCAGTATGAAACCCTGCAAAAAGAGTCTGAAGAATGTGAAAGGATACTTAAATTAAGGCACGATGCAGAGGAAATTGAACGTAAAGACTGCTTCCAAGTGAAACTAATCTGAATAGAGATAAAGTGTTTTCTAGAAAACATGACAAACATCAGGATATAAACCTATGTATGCAACTGAGGAAAAATTGCCCATTTCAAAAATGAAAGTGTTTTCGATGTGAAAATATAGGACATATTAAGACGCACTGTGGGACAAAGATGATAAAACGTCAGAAAAAAGGTAAAAGAATAAATAGTATATCATCGGAAGAAATTCGTGAAGGTAAAAATCAAAAATACAACTGTTAAAATGCAGTTGAACACAGGTAGTGACATTACAAATATAAACGAAAAAACGTGGAGTCGGTAAGCCGAATTTAATTAGATCTAAAAAGGTAACACATGGTGTTACAGGAAAACATTTTTTCAGTGAATTTGAATGCAATGTAACTTTTCATGGTCAAACGAAAGCGGCAAAGATTTATGTGTTTAAAAATTCACTTAACTTATTCGGCACAGAATGGATAGAACTATTTAAATTGTGGGATACACACATAAGTGTTCTGTATGGAAATGTAGTTGGGTCAGTCAAAGGTTTAAATGAAGCCGAAGGACTGAGGCAAAAAACAAAATAATATTTCCTGGTAAAAGGCTGTAAAGGATGTGCTCTAACAGTAAAATTACCCAATATAAAATGGGAACCTTGGTCAAAAGTAAATGTTCCGTGGTTGAGACTACACATCGATTTCTCTGGTCCTTTAAACCGTTCATGCTACTTAGTGGTAGTTGATAGTCTTTCAAAATGGCCTGAAATCTGGAAGTGAAAAATACCAAGTCCCTCAAATGTGATAAATTTTTTACATGAATCGTTTGCTAGGTTTGGAATCCTAGACAAGACAATGGTACGCAATTTGTGACTAGAGAATTTTTTTTAATTTGTGAAATGTTTGCGGTAGAATATATAACAACGGCGCCATACCATCCCAGATTTAATGGACAGGCAGAACGCTTTATTGAAACCTTCAAAATAGCCCTTACAAAATTGAATAAGGAAACCACGGAGGAGATAGCGCTACAACAATTTTTAAGAGTGTACTGTATGAGACCAAATCCAAATGCACCAGCAGGTAGCTCCCCAGCGGAGCTGATGTTTGCAAGGAAAGTAAAATCAGTTTTTGATAAATTACTCCCTGGCAAGAAAAGAAACGGTGCCAGAGAAGACATACCAAGATTTTTTGAGGTCGATGATAAATTATATATGAGGACATACAAAAATGGAAAGCAGAACTGGGAAGAGGGCGAAATTGCCAAATACATATGTAAAATGATGTATTGGGTTAAAAAGTAGAAAAGGTATACAAAAGGGACACAGGAACCAACTAAAAAAGAGATTCGTGAAAAACTAACTAAATAAGTTGGAGCAACCCATGTAAGGGTTGTATGATACGTCCCAAGTACCAACGCCACTACAGGTGATTAATCAAGGCGTACAAGTGAAAGGAAAAAAGCATACAGAGTTTCTGAAAATAGATGCCAAGAGAAAAGTATTAAATTGTTCGAAAGAAACTCAATTAAGGGAGGTGGGATGAATATAAATATTATTGCTAAATAAAATGACGCTTCCTAACAAAAACTTAAAAGGGGAGATGTAGGAAATCAGTAATAATGGTGCATCCTCCCACGTGAGGAGTGGAATGACTCAGTCTCTATAAGTAAGGTTACGTCGGCCGGTATCGAGGGAGTACGTAGAGTACGACAGTACGTGTAGGCTGGGTTGCTAGTCGTGTCTGTGCTTATATAGTAATTATACTGTGATAATGAGTGGACGTTCTAACGATCCATCATTTTGAGGATAATTACACTGTACGAGTGGGGGTCGTATAGTGCCAGATAGAAGCATCCTATCGATGACTTCGGAATATAACAATATCTGTCAGAGCGACAACCGTCGTTCAAAGACAGATACAACAGTGGCAAAAGACCGCTTTATAACACTATTTTATTATTATATCTATTGTTGTTTTGTTTTGTTTTGTTTTTTTCACTATGTAAACATCCCTTTGTGTTCTATTTCTTGCTTGTGCTATCTCTCAAATCTTGCGACCTTGTTTATGTTGCTGTTGTCGTTGCTGTTATTACTATTGTTGTTCTTGCTGTTGTTGTTGTTGTTGTTGTTGTTATCATCATCATCATCATCATTATTCTCATCATTAAATTCTGCCGGTGTCCACTTTGTCTATCAACCTTTTAGGGCCGATGGTATAGTTACCAACTGAGCACTGGGGTCGACTACATCGACTAGCTCCCTCTCCAAAAAATTTCAGGCGTTGGGACTGAAAGAATCATTATTATTATTATTATTATTATTATTATTATTATTATTATTATTATTATTATTATTATTATTGTTATTATTATTATTGAGTGAGAGAGCAGTGCATGCCATTAAAGTGGCACTGGGGTAAAATATACGAAGCCCAGTATACCCATCATGACTACCCGTCTGATAAAGGTACACTAGGCACATGCATCACAACCATATGTGCGCGAATGGTGATCTCATATCAAGATAAACAGCACATGACCTTGCAGGTGGGGCCCAGTTAGAATTTTCTTCAGGTTGAGTAGCCCATCCCGCTCATAAGGTCCCTGAATAAGGATTGTTTAAGGGTGTTGAAAGAACCACCCATGTTTCCAGAGGTGAATTATTCAAACCCCAAAGAATTCCTCTCAACACATGGCTATGATGCTCCCATACTACTTCTGCTCGTCATCAGAGATGCACATATCGTCAGCCACTAAGGAACATGCTCAACTGGTTAAGGTCAAACAACTGACAAGCAAATCTGTGGTATTGAGCCGAATATTTGCCGTAGCCCATCTTTTATACCATATTATTATTATTATTATTATTATTATTATTATATTATTATTATTATTGTTATTATTATTATTGAGTGAGTGAGCAGTGCATGCCATTAAAGTGGCACTGGGGTAAAATATACGAAGCCCAGTATACCCATCATGACTACCCGTCTGATAAAGGTACACTAGGCACATGCATCACAACCATATGTGCGCGAATGGTGATCTCATATCAAGATAAACAGCACATGACCTTGCAGGTGGGGCCCAGTTAGAATTTTCTTCAGGTTGAGTAGCCCATCCCGCTCATAAGGTCCCTGAATAAGGATTGTTTAAGGGTGTTGAAAGAACCACCCATGTTTCCAGAGGTGAATTATTCAAACCCCAAAGAATCCCTCTCAACACATGGCTATGATGCTCCCATACTACTTCTGCTCGTGATCAGAGATGCACATATCGTCAGCCACTAAGGAACATGCTCAACTGGTTACGGTCAAACAACTGACAAGCAAATCTGTGGTATTGAGCCGAATATTTGCCGTAGCCCATCTTTTATACCATATTATTATTATTATTATTATTATTATTATTATTATTATTATTATTATTATTATTATTCGGGAAAGTCTTCTTTTTTCTGTCGAGGGCTTATATGCTCCTTTATTAGACTATTTTCCTTAGTCGTTGCACGATGATCGCCATAAGCTTTAAGCTTATATTTAAAAAAAACCGTTATTATTATTTACATTATTATTATTATTATTTCTTTTTATCACAGGTTCTGTTGGACCCCCGAAGTCTTGCATTCGTATCGGGCTTGCTACCTGCAGCCTACGGTACCGTGCTCTCCGTTCTTTTCAGCTACCTAATACTTTCTTGATTATTCTGGCCGTGCCAAGGAGGCAAACTTTTTGTAACAGTTCTACTGGGCACTATTTCAATTTCCTTGATATTTCTCTTGATGCCTTCTGATACTGTTCCCAAGGCCCCAACAATAATTAGCACTATATTCACCTTCATTTTCCATACCTGGGCTATTTCGTACTTTATTATTATTATTATTATTATTGAGTGAGAGAGCAGTGCATGCCATCAAAGTGACACTGGGGTAAAATATACGAAGCCCAATATAACCATCATGACTACCCGTCTGATAAGGGTACACCAGGCACATGCATCACAACCATATGTGCGTGACATGGTGATCTCATATCAAGATAAACAGCACATGACCTTGCAGGTGGGGCCCAGTTAGAATTTTCTTCAGGTTGAGTAGCCCATCCCGCTCAAAAGGTCCCTGAATAAGGGTTGTTTAAGGATGTTGAAAGAACCACCCATGTTTCCAGAGGTGAATTACTCAAACCCCAAAGAATCCCTCTCAACACATGGCTATGATGCTCCCCCACTACTTCTGCTCGTGATCAGAGATGCACATATCGTCAGCCACTAAGGGACATGCTCAACTGGTTAAGGTCAAGCAACTGACAAGCAAATCTGTGGTATTGAGCAGAATATTTGCTGTAGCCCATCTTTTATACCAAGACAAAACAATGTACATGATAACACTTCCAATCAGTTAAGATCAGAAGCCATGAGAGCCACTGCCTGGTACTGCATCAGGGCATTTATTATTATTATTATTATTATTATTCACATTATTATTATTATTATTATTATTATCATTATTCACATTATTATGTGAAGGCGCATGGCTCAGTGGTTAGACCGTCGAGCTTACGATCGTAAGGTTGTGACCGGGCTGCGTGTTGTGTTCTTGGGCAAGACACTTCATTTCACGTTGCTCCAGTTCACTCAGCTGTAGAAATGAGTTGCGACGTCACAGGTGCCAAGCTGTATCTACTGTTGCCTTTCCATGGATAACACTAGTGGCGTGGAGAAGAGAGGCCGATATGCATGGGCGACTGCTGGTCTTCCATAAAACAACTTTGCCCGGACTTGTGCCTGGAGGGTAACTTTCTAGGTGCAATTCCATGGTCTGTGTCGTGACCGAAGGAGGTCTCAGATATTATTATTATTATTATTATTTATTATTATTATTATTATTATTATTATTATTATTTATTATTATTATATATTATTATTATTCACATTATTATTATTATTATTATTATTATTATTATTATTATATTATTATTATCATTATTCACATTATTATGTGAAGGCGCATGGCTCAGTGGTTAGACCGTCGAGCTTACGATCGTAAGGTTGTGACCGGGCTGCGTGTTGTGTTCTTGGGCAAGACACTTCATTTCACGTTGCTCCAGTTCACTCAGCTGTAGAAATGAGTTGCGACGTCACAGGTGCCAAGCTGTATCTACTGTTGCCTTTCCCATGGATAACACTAGTGGCGTGGAGAAGAGAGGCCGATATGCATGGGCGACTGCTGGTCTTCCATAAAACAACTTTGCCCGGACTTGTGCCTGGGAGGGTAACTTTCTAGGTGCAATTCCATGGTCTGTGTCGTGACCGAAGGAGGTCTCAGATATTATTATTATAATTATTATTATTATTATTATTATTATTATTATTATTATTATTATTATTATTATTATTATCATTATTATTATTATTACTACTACTACTACTTCTACTACTACTATTAGTGTAGTCGTTCTCGCGTTTTTCTTTTGTTTTTTGTCCATCATCATCATTATCATCATCATCATCCTTGCTATTGTTTTCGTTCTACTGATAAATCTATAAGCGTTGAAGTTAATTGAGAAGTGTAAATAGCGAAAGAGCAGCAGTAACAACAACAGCAACAACGATAACAACAACGATAACAACAACATTAACAACAATAACGAGTAATCAAATGCAAGGAAAGAAGAGAGAAGTAAATATAATAAAAGAGCACTGAGAAATATTACCAACTAATCACATAGCTGCTATGAAAGCAATGAATAGTAACTTATAGTAACTTTTTATAATGATGTAAGTGCATCTTCGTGTGTGTGTGTGTGTGTGTGTGTGTGTGTGATCACGGCTCGAACGGTATGGCCTTGATGCGGTTTCTTCGTCCAATAGGAGTGCGTTTTCACTTCTGCTTTACGCAAGCAGACAAGCCCTCAGACACACAGCTTACTTACGTAGATCGCCTAGAATTTATGCACAGATGGCACAGCCTTGCATTTGTATTTACTCATAGTAATTGTAGTAGCAATTTTACATAGCAAGAGTGTTAGAGCATCGACAACAGTGGAAGCTGGCAAAGCAGTAAATGCTGATTTAAGCACTAGAGGCGGAGCAAAATTAAATGAGAAACATGAAAAGCTGGAAATCTGTTGAAAAAAAAAATAAACAGTTACGAAATACAGTAGATGCTCGGTTTTACTGTCGGGAGATTGAAATTGCTATCGGTTTGGATTTAGTTTCATTAGACATACAGACAACCAGTGCAACTTATGCCACGTGGTTCAAATCTGCTTGGTCGAGATGGATTGCTCGGCTGTAATTTAGTTGGCTGATTCCAGTCAAATGAAATTATGTGTTGGTATACGTGTTCATATGTATATATTCATGTGATTATGCGTGTGAGTGAGTGTGTGTGTGTGTGTGTGTGTGTGTGTGTGTGTGGTGTGTGTGTGTGTGTGTGTGTGTGTGCGTGCGTGTGTGTCTGTGTGTGTGTGCGCGAAAATTCTGCGTTGATGTCAGTGAGATTTAATTAATGATGCTTGCACGTTTATATGCCAATACACAAGACTGAAAGTGACACGTGGCTAATGTCTATGTACGTACGTATGTATGTACATATGTATATATATACATAATTACATAGATATTTACATACATATATGCATGTATACATATATCTGTGTGTGAAGAAAGACAGAGAGAGGGAAAGAAAAAAAAGAGAGAGATAATTAAAGAAATATATACAGAACCAAAGTTATGAAAGAGTAAGAATTAAGGAAACAATAATGATAAAAGAAATGAGAAGGGAAGACAAGAGAAAGTGAGAGCGAGAAAGAAAGAAAGAACAAACAAAGAAATAGAGATAGTGTCAACAAGTGGAAGGGAGAGAAAAAGGGTGATGAAGACAAGGACAAAGGTAAAATGCGTATCTTATGAAGTAGTGGTGAAAATTGTAATTGTTCCGTCTTCCATGTTTATTGAAACCTCAGACATTTTCTTTTTTTTTTTTTGTCTTTTACAGTTAGATCCTTAGGTTATTAATTTACACATTGTTGTACGTAAACAAATGAAGATTGAAAAATAGAAAGACAGAAGGACAGGAAGTGAACGTTAGAGAAATGCTTCGAGAGCATTTCGAGAATTCTGATTGGTAGAAAATAATTTCAAATACACACTATACACAATGCACACATACAAACAAACATACATACATATATTTATTTATTTGTATGTGTATATGCAAACATATATATATATATATATATATATATATTATATATATATATATATATATATATATATATATATGCAACACATATATACATATATATATATATTATATATATATGCATACACACATATACATATATATATACATATATACATATATCAATACAAATATATATCTATACACTAAATGACACGGGGAGAATAAAACAAGTAACATTATAGTATATATTTTAACAAATATGCTACTATCGTGTGCATGTATAATTAATTTACTTACCTCCCCTTCAAATTTCGTAACTATATCCTAAGAAAATATATGGAATATTCATGTCAATATTTCACTCTATATACCTATACATACATACATACATACAAACGTATATTCATACATACATACATACATACATACATACATATTTATATATACATACACATATATATATAATATATATATATATATATAAACACACACACATACATACATACATACATACATACATACATACATACATACATATACAGGGTGTCCCAAAAGTCACTGATGGTTTCAATTTTTAATAACTTCCTTAACTTTACATATAAGTGTATGAAATTTTGATACAATATAAAGAACACAATGGAAATTAATATACACAAGTCAAATTTTTCGACATCACTATATCACATACGAAAAATGACACCGCTTAAATGGCAGCCATTTTCAGTTTCGCAAGTCCGTGCTGTTTCCAAAATTTGCACCAAAACACCCTCAAGAAATCCAGACCCCACTTGTTTGATTTCTCTGTTGATGTTCTCCTTCAGTTGCACCAGGGTCTCCGGTTAGTTGACGTAAACCGTCTCTTTCAGGTATCTCCACAAGAAAAAATCCGGGCTAGTCAAGTCTAGGAAACGAGAAGTCTATTCAAATTAGACCTCACACGTGGCTCCAGCAGGATGGCGCAACTGCTCATACCGCAAGAGAAACAATGCAGTCGCTACAGCAGTGCTTTGGTAAGAGAATAATATCCCGCTACGACCTTCACGTTCTCCAAATTGACTAGCCCGGATTTTTTCTGGTAGGGATACCTGAAAGAGACGATTTATGTCAACAAACCGGAGACCCTGGTGCAACTGAAGGAGAACATCAATAGAGAAATCAGAGAAGTGTGGTTTAAAACTATTGAGGCATTATGGTGCAAGTGTTAGAAAGAGCACGGGCGTGCGAAGCACAAAATGGCTGCCATTTAAGCGATGTCAGTTTTCGTATGTGATGTAGTGGTGTTTCAAAAGGTGACTTGTGTATATTAATTTTCATTATGTCCTTTATATTGTATCAAACCTTCATGCATTTATTTGTAAATTTAAGGAAGTTATTAAAAATTGAAACCCATCAGTGTCTTTTGGGACACCCTGTATGTATACATACATACATACATACATGAATATATATATATATTCGGTAAATAATAATAATAATAGTATTTTGTAAGCTTAAAGCTTAAGGGTTCATTGCGCAACGGTACCACACTCGGTTGCATAAACAGAGAGGTGTGGGTTCAAGTCCCACGCGTACGCGAGAACCTACTTTTTTCTGTCGAGGGCTTATATGCCCCATTATTAGACTATTTTCTTCAATCATTGCGCGGTGATCGCTATAAGTTATAAAATATTATTATTACTATTTACAGAATTGTAAAAATCGGCACTGCTTAACAAAAACATTTGGAGGCACACGCACGCACCTACATATATATGTGCGACACCTGTACAAAAAATACATGCACAAACGCAAACACGTGCACGTACACCCACAAACAGGCACACACAAGCATGTACCTAGACACATACACAAACACATATACATAAGCCTGCGTTTCCTTTTAGATTTATGCGTCTCCACTTCCTCGCCCGTCCTTCAAGCCTGTTAGTATCTGTTAGTACATTTTACTAATACGCAGCTGCATTGTAAGTTTACATGTCCAAATACATGTAGCGTTGGCATGCTGTCCCTCCTTGGTATAGGTTCCATGGTTGCAGTTCATGAGGTTTTAACTCAGAGGAGGGGGAAGATTAATCCGAGTTGTCGGTGTTATGGTTTGTGTAGGTTAAGTGTAGTTTACGTTGTAATGTGTGGACGTGTGTTTAGCTGTATGCATGCATCTGGGTAGTCGTTCTGTAAACCTGTTTATAACCCGCTCCTTTGTTAATAATATTGATAGTGACTCCTCGGAACATAGTTGGCATTTCCGTGATAGTGTGTTGTAGGGACACGCGTGTCTAATTATTGAGCAGGTCTGGTCGTGTTTTGCGTTCTCTCCCTTGAGTCGCCAGACGAAATCGGCCCGTGATGTTGCGTGCTGTTTAATGATTTTCTTTATACTATGGACAGAAAAGGAACATTTTCGTGAAGACAGGGAAGAATACTTCATTCGAAAATGCCAACCCAAACTGAACAAAAAATAATACCAAAACCACCGGAACTACCAACGCAACAATTCACATAAATACACCAACCAAACACCGGCTGAATAATGAGAACTACATATGAATGTACACTCTTTTATGTACTATATATATCTGTGTATATATGTATGCCATTCTGCTTAAATAATGGAACTGCAGATACAATATCCCTGCATATCTCAAGTCTGTCTTCATTCCTCCACTTCTCTCTCTATTTCATATCTTCTCTAGAATAACTATTGCTTAACCTTTTTCGCGCACCGTCTCTGATGAAGGGATATATAAAATATCCCGGAAATAACTGTAAGACCTATTTATAAATGTTCTGCAATCTTTCACAGACTCGGATTTTTATCTCATTCTGTTAATTTTTATATATATATTATATATATATATATATATATATATATATATATATATGTGTGTGTTGTGTGTGTGTGTGTATGTGTGTGTGTGTGTGTATGTATGTATAGGTGTGTGTATGTACCTGTGTGTGCATGCATTTATGTACGTGTGTATGCAAAAAATATACATAGGAATATATGTTTGTGTGAGAGTACACCCTCTTATGTGTGTATATATATGCATGTGTATATGTGTGTGTATCTATGTATGTATATATTTATGTATATGTGTATATGTATGTGTGTGCATAGGTATGTGTGTGGGAGATGAAGATGCACATATGTATGTATATGTATATATTTGTATATTTTCATATGTGTGTGTGAGTTTGTGTATATGTATATATATATATATATATATGTATGTATGTATGTATGTATGTATGTATGTATGCATGTATGTATGTATGTATGTATGTTTGTATGCATATATATTTGTGTGTACATTCAAAAGTATAAGTGTTAAGAGGCATGTATGTATATTGATATATGGGTGTGTGTATATGTTTGTATGTGTATATGTATATGAATACATGTATATATACGTATATATATAAGTGCATGTATGTGTGTAGTAGGGCTCCCCCTCCCCCAATAAAAACATATGTCTCATATAAATGAACAAGCTGTTTGTACACTCACAAAATTTTATTTGACAAGTTCAAGAAACGAACCAAAACGCCAATAATAATGAAGAAATAAAGATTTTTTCCAAAATTCTGATGACCAGTTTTCTCTCTCTAGATAAATATATACATATATATATATATATATATATATATATATATATATATATATATATAATATATATATATATATATATATATATATATATATATATATATATATATATATAATATATATATATATGAGCGAGTGAACAAACACATTTGATAGGAGTTACACAGAGGAGTATTTGATGAGATATCCCTAGCATCTGATTACATATTCTACGTGTCCACGAAACTTTAACTTATGGGGAGTTGAATCAAGCTGTTGCTAAAATACACACATACACACTCACACACACAGAGAAATACATACTTATATATGCATGTATGAATTCGATCCAACATTGCTAGAAATAAGCGTCAAAACAACTTTTAGCCACAGAAAGCACTTATCTTATGACTGACAAAGGAAGCAAGCTCCTTACAGCATCCGGGACATATATATATATATACTAGCTGACATACCCGGTAATTCCCGAAAAAGCGGTGCTTATCTCTTGGTTCCATTCTCATAATTGTTTCGCTAATCCAGTAACAACAATACAAAGTATGTAGCCCTTAAAACGATTTTTCTACATTTATTGAGCATACCGAAATGTCTTACACAGGATCTTGTTTTTAGGAATTGCCAATAAGTTATGAATACCCAAATTGTGAAGTCAGTTATGTAATAACATGAAATTAATTACCCGATTGTAAGAATCCAAATAATGTAGCGCAGAGTATGTAGAACTTAGGAGGAAATACTAATAAGGTATGTATACTAAAATCGTGAAGCTTGTTACGTAATAACAGGCTAATCAGATATGAGACAATTCAAAGTCAATAACTCTGAAAAAAGCTTTTGTGCGTTCGCAGAGAATATTACCCTCAGCGGCGCTAGTGTTGATATATTCGTAAATAAGTCACTAACCGAAATAAGTGGATCTATTGTTTAGGAAAATACTATTTACTTGTTTAAGCGTTGTACAGGATAAATTGCGAAAATAACTCAAATAATTCAAATACTAAGAAATAAACATACTCAATTTGATTTATACTAAATAATTTACGAACATGAATGGGTTATTTCCCTTGGTTATATATAAGGAGCCCTTTCAGGAGCGAATGGGTTATTTCCCTTGGATGTTTAAAAAGAATATATTAGTTATATATAGTAGATATAAGAATACCTTCCAGGGGCCCTATGATCGATTTTTTTTCAACAATCTATGTATGTCACTAGCTTTCCAGACATGAGTTCTACTCACGTGTCAAGTTTCATCCAAATCGATAAAACGATGTGGAGGAGTTTGATAACAACGCCACAAAGAAAGACACCCACAGATTTTCAAATTTGTAGTTTCAATATCTAATATTTTCAGGGAATTGATAGGTTTGTATATGTGTCTGCTGTGATAAACAAGCAAACATTCAAAACATCTAAGGGTATATATTTTGCCCCTCTATAGAGATTATGCTCAGAAATATGAATTTAATATTTAATTAATTTCACTGCGTGTAACTGAAACAGCTGTAAGGGATAATGATCGATTTCGTGCAAATAATAAACTGTTATTAACTTCAAAATTTCCAATTTCTTCTTTTTCCTCTCTCTCTCTCTCTCTCTCTCTCTCTCTCCCTCTCTCTCTCTCTCTCTGTATATATACATGATATATACATATATATATATTGCTTAGTCATTGCGACACTATTAACCTGGCGTAGAACTCAATATACATATTCTTCCAAATGAAGCGTTAGTGCGGTACAGAACAGTAATAAGAGAAGAGAGATGACAAAGGAATAACCGATATCTTATGAACTTCATTAGCTTACGGCTGTTTATACAACAAGACGCGGTGGACTCATAGTTGAGTACCCGAGTAACATCTTACAGTTAAACCAAAACTTCATACATGAAGCGCAACTTATTTGGGAAATCAGATACATTTAAGTATTCTTACAAGATGGCATTACCATTGAGAAGGTAAATATGTGTGGGATGAAGTCCTGGGGCTCCTCCCACAATTAGAATAAGATTAATTACAAGATGTGCATAATGATGAGTATATGTAGATGTAAAGAAAGAGTGGATAGGAATTAATAAATCACAGAATTGCAAATTTCTAAACGACAGCAAAATTCACATTGCTGCTATAAGCAATATATGATAAATGTGTTGAAATAAGAAAACATTTCTCAAAAAATTTTACA
>NC_042998.1:168969117-168984117 GCF_006345805.1 Octopus sinensis
TTACAGGGCTTAGAAAAACTTAATCTAAGCGGGAAATATGTTGAATAAAACCATAATTAACTGATCGTCCAGTATTTTCTTTAACCCAAAGCCAGGAACTTTTCAGCACACCCAAGTATAAGTGTGTGTGTGTGTGTGTGTGTGTGTGTGTGTGTGTGTGTGTGTGTGTGTGTGTGTGTGTGTGTGTGTGTGTGTGTGTGCGTGTGTGTGTGTAAATGCGTATATCTCTGAGTATGTTGCATATATGAGAATTTAAGAGCTTAAAGATATACGAATTTATTTTATGCGCATTCCCAGTATATTATATATTTACATGTTTAAAATATCTAATAGCCTAAAATCTTATGTCGTTATTAAAGTGCATTAGGTCGGTTCTTTTTATACGGAAGTCGATTCTATTCAATATCCAGTTTTAATCAAGTCGTTGCAACAAAAAAAAGCATATGATTGTTCGATGTATCTCAGTGCATTTGAAATATCCAGCCCACGCATCTTCTTGACGCCCTTTTCAAATCCTGGTGTCCTAATGTAATTTTAAAAGCACAACAATGATGAACTAAATGATCACTGCATGTGTGAAAATGACTAATACTGCATCATAATTTCAATATATATGTTGAAAAAGAAAACATGTGAATAAAATGTAGTTACCTACTGACTTACAATTTCACATGTCAAAAGAAACAGTAAGGGTTAAAAGCTTGAAGGAAGATGTCAGCAATAAAATATAGTTATATTAAGCTGACACGCTTCTATTGAATACCAATGCAAAAGTGTTTTCTTATCTTCAAGATGCACTTAATGAAAGCCAAATGGCAGCATGTAACAAAAGAGAATACAGCTTCGAGTAAAAAAAAAGATTAATAAAAAGATAACAATAAAATTTCTCCTCGTGATGTTTGATAAAGGGTGAATTTGTTTTAGCTGATAATATGAAGCAATATAAGTTTGTATATGAAAATTCGTGTGGGCTTCTATCTAACAATGTGAGAACACCCACTCACAAAAAAAATGTCTACATCTATGAGATGTGTATAAATGAGTGAATCATTTCTTTATATTTATATTGGGGTTGGCAAGAAAGTAATTTCGGTTTTTTTAATGTGAAATAAAAATCATGTTTTTTCATACAACTATATATTTTCCATTTTGTTCGATGATCTATTTCCATCTTTCTGGCAACTTCATGATTCTGCATTCATAGAATTTCTGGTCTTTATTAGTGAAAAACTGAAGCAATTGCGATTTCGGGTCATCATCATTATTGAAGGTTTTACCATTCAAAGAATTTTGCAAACTTCGAAATAAATAATCTGATGGTGCAAGTTGAACCAAGCTCCAATAATTTTTCACGTGTTAGCAAAGACGTGTGTGGTCTAGTGTTGTCATCGTGGGACACGATTCCTTTACGATTTGCCAATTCTGGCTGTGTTTCTTTGATTGCTTCCCCCAGTAAACATCTGAATTAATCTTTTGGTTCCTTGAAAGCAGCTCAAAATATACTACGCCTTTGTAATCTCATCAAATTGACAGCATGACCTTTTTTGATGCAATTCAGCTTTCAATCTGCTTTGCGCTGGTTCATTACACTTGAACAATGATCATTTTCGATTGATCTTATTGTAGACAATCCATGTTCCATTACCAGTGACGATTCATTAAAAAAAAGGTCGATTTCATTGCGTTTGAGATGTATATCGCAAATATTGATTCGTTGTGTTAAGTTAATCTCTTTCAAATTATGCGGAACTCAAATATCGAGCTTCTTAACGAGTCTAAGGCATTTTAAGTGATTTTCAATTGTTGCTTGTGATACATTTAACCTCTCTGCAATCTCTCACACGGTAATATGACAATCAAATTCATTTATGGCTTTGATTCGGTCATCATCAGTTTCAGTAGGTCGACCAGAACGTAGGTCATCTTTGAGTGAAAAATCTCCAGAACGGAATTTTTAAAACCATTTCTGGCATGTGCGTTCTGTTAAGCAATCAACACCATAAACTTCACATATCTCTTTGTGAGCCTCAGCGGCTTTCTTGCCTTTACGGAAATAAAAAAAAAGCAAAATATGGCGGAAATGTTTGTTTTTGCACTCCTTGTTAAAATTGACACTGAATTAACAGCTGTGAACAAAATTACTCACAATTTGCTTCTAAAATAAGCTAAAAGTAATGGCTGTCAAATGTCGAATGAAAAAATCATAACACTGACAAAAGTCATTAAAAATAATCGTAACTCTATCTATTTACGAAAAACGAAATTGCTTTCCTGCCAACCCAATAGATAATTGCATTTAATGTGAATATACCATGTATTCAAAAGAAAATGAACATAAAATTTACCTCTTCTTGTTAGTGGGGCTAATACATACATATATATATATATGTATATATATATATATATATATATATATATATATATATATATACATATATATATATAATGCCTCACTTTACGAGACCCCGGCTTTACGAGTTTCTACTACCATAGCAAATGTTTCAGCGTGCTACCGTGAAATTTATAGAGAGTGAGAAAAAGCTTCTCCTATGCAGACAACTCTAGACTTGTTTTTTAAAAAGAAATGTACAAGTCCATCTACGAGTGCTTGTGAATCGGCGTAGGCGTCTATAAACGATGGTGTGTGCGAGTCTAGTGCGAGTGAAAGTGATTCAGAAAACGATAATAATAATAATAATAATATTTTTTACTATAAATGATCCTCACATTCTTTTATAAAATATTCTTTACACTCTATTGTTGTTTTATTGCAATTTATTTACGAATATTATAAATTCTATAGGTAAAATATTTTTCTGGGAACGAATTACAATTTATAACATTGCTACTATGGGAAATTATTTCTCTATTTTACGAGTTTTCGCTTTACGAGCGGTCTCCGAAAACAAATTAATTCGTATAACTAGGTATTATTGTATATGTGTAAAATAATGGGGTTTGAAGAGAGAGTGTTCACGAAAAATTGATGGCCGTTTAATACGTAAAGACAAAGATGAAAAAATTAACAATCTACATATTACTTGTGATAACTGCTGAGTATTCCTCATATTACACTCCTTTTCGTACGGAGAGGATAACGTGTCTTTTCATAAGATAATAGTATGTGATTCATGGGTGATTTAGCTGTAATTTATGTATGTCAAGCATGCAGTAAATCATACATGTGGTTAATAAGATCAATAACAGTTATGCTATATAATATGTTAAACAGCGACTTTGATCTTATCCAATGTCAAAGAGCAAAATATTGTAACTGTTCTAGCTAAGGTTTATGTGTATTTCCTGTATGACAACTTGTTTTATAATGAATTCCTTTTCGCGTGATAAATGGGGTTCTCTCTCTTTAACATCGCCACATATGTGCACTAAAGGTCATTCACACTCGTTCTTATAACCACGAGTTTATATCGCACGTATTCTACGTCGGCGAAAATTGAAATAAATAACTTAAAATTGAAATAAATAGTACGACGTTATTATGTTTAGTGAACACATAAATCTCCCTGAAGTAACTGTTCTCATATGTTATCATCAGCATCTGTTTTCTACTGGTTCTCTACTGGTTTGAGTCGTAGATTAATCCGTGGCTACTTGGACTTTGAGTATCTTTAGCGAAGTCAGCTCTGATATAAACACTTGGGAAAGAGATTTGTCGGAGGATAATTTCCTCTCTTAGTTCCACTAGCTTCGAAAATTCTGAAAAGGGCCATGTTTTTTGTCCTTTCTTCTTTCACCAAGCCAGTTGTTAAGGTATTCCAGCAACACAATTTGCACAGTTGCAATATATTTCGTGATTATGTAAAAAAAAGGGGGTACATAAAGTTAATGAAATCCAACTGTTAGTCGAAACAACTAGCTTCTCCGAATTTTCACGTTTCCTCTGTTCTTCTAGCAGCAATCCATCTCTTTGCTGTGTTTATTATATCAATGTGTCATCATCAGCATCATCAGCATCATCATTATTGACATCTCTCATTGTCAAGATTTGATGCCATTCAATTTATCCATGTATTTTGGGATGGCTTTATCAATCTATTTTTGATTAAATAGAACCCTGGAGACGATAAAATAGGAATTGGAACACAGTTGATTCTAAATTGGTCTAAGATTCCGTCTTATTAGCCTCTTCCTCTCCGTCACCGTCTGACAACTTCCTGTTCGTGATTATTTTAATTAAGTCGTGTCCAACGTCTTACATTCTCTCACAAATCGAATTATCAAGTGCATCAACCGTTTACGAGGAAGCGTTTAAATCAAAATTTTTAATGGTTAATACAGTTGATTCTTGTATTGCCATTTCGGAGCTTAACCTGGATATGTCCCTTCTTTGCAATTTTTCATATATAAGCATATTTGGCAATCAATGATCCAACATTCTGTGAACTGGCCAAACCATCGCAACAGATGATATACCACATCATACTCAATATTGTTGAGTTTGGTCCGATCAAAATTTCGTTATTTGCAGCATGGTCTTACAGAGATATACACAAAATGGTTTACAGTTTTCTCTAATTGAAGCATTGCAACCTTTGTCAGGTTTCACATCCCCACAAAAGAAAGCAACTGCTTTGTAAAGCGTCTACTTAGTGTATGTCTTGATTGCGTTGCGAGATATGACACCTTTATACACTGTCACGGGTAGTATGCGCAAGACCAATATGATTTGAAATTTTATCGTATATAGTAGTATCCTTTTTGTCAATACTACTATATCCGATGAAATGACTAACTTGAAATAAATATCAGAAATGAATAGCTTGTTCATGGGATGGTCGTGAATTAGAGTTTGAGCAGGAGGGTGATTTTATTCCAGTTGTAGATTATGCCAAGACCTTGGATATTAACTTCTAGACCAAAACGCCCATCGACATTAAAAAATAAACGTAAAGTACTCTCTAAAATCAACATATTGAAACTCGGAAGTAGTATAGACTTCCAGTTATTTTGGGTCAGCGAAGTTTGGAAATATTCGCATCATAACGATGTGTAGAAGTATACATAAAACAAGATGGTATCAAAAACAAACCCTGTTTATCACCCTTTCATGGAAAAGAATTGAGGAATGTTTCACTGTAAAATATCTGCCTGGATAATCTCTACGAAATGATTTAACAAAAACTTAAGGAGAGAGACTACTCTGCAAAGCGTTTGAGAACCTTCCACTTAATGTCACGTGAAGGTTAAAGATAATGGAAAATTGCTCTGAATTTGATTCCTTTACCTATTTTAACTACTAGTACATTATATGAAGAGTTCGACGATCAAGTTTTGAATAACCTTTCCAGAAATGTTCCATCTGCAATGGGATTCATTCTATCAAGAAGAAATTTTGCGAGAATTTTCCAGAGAGAATATTGAAACCGTGTTAGGTTTCATACAGTGACTGTTCTTCCTTTTTAAATATCGCTTCAGTTATACCACTGTTCATATCTACAATTATTCTATTTTGTTCCAAGATAAAGAAGTGCCTCGTCTACCAATGTAATATCCTCCATGATCTCATGTGCACCTGATGTAGCAGAGTGTGTAGGTCGGCCAGTGGACTCATTCTGCACTGTAAGTCCCAACATCCAGATAATCGGGCTGCTGTTGGAAGGCTGACTTGAGGCCAGGATGGAATGACTTGTAAGTCCCTTGCAGGCCTTAAAAGCCATATGAGACGTCATCAACAATGGAGAGACCAAACGAGAGATGATTTTTTAAATGAAATGGGTCTAGAAACGTTTGCTAATATCAACAACCATAAATCTTAAATATTATAAATGATCCCCTATTAGCCCTTGATGTCTTCTGATGTCAAGCCTAATTCGAAGCTTTTAACAATCATTGATTTTTAATTGCGTAAAGTAGATTACAAAAATCAAATCTTGCCATGATCAACATTGTCACTCATGCTTTCGATGGGAGTTCGATAAAATAAAGTAATCAGTTAGTAATCGACTTGCCTCCTTTCCTCAAAATTGCTGGCTTTATGAAAAATCAGAAAGAATTGACAAAAGTATGTATGTAGTTTAATGCTACTGCAAAAATTTGTATTGGAGAAGGTACAAAGGTCAGCAAAGGTCTAGAAGAGCCAAACCTGATTTTGTGTTTCCACGGGAACCGTCAGCAGATAGCAAAATATTAATTAAAATCAAGAAATAAATACATCAATACTGGGGTGTGTAAGTATTATATTCTATCTCTATTTGTCACTAAAAGAATGTTTTTATTCCTTGACCTACTTTATAGATATTAGTGCATCTTATATAAGGTAATTATAATTTCTGTAATAGGGAAGTCAAGATTTACTCAAGGGCACAATATGCACTTGAAGTAGGGTATACTGTATTGAAACTACTAATACAACGCTATCAATTTGATTATTGCCTCTTGCACATGGTTTGCTTAACATAATATTATCTGATGCCTGAAAGCTGTGTTTGAAATCCAATTTACACATTATCGACATCTTGCCTGCGTAAATCTATCACCACTTGCAAACATTTGCTGAAATTAATATCAGTTTTTCTGAAGGTATTCTCTGTTCAAAACAGCTGTATAGTCCTCGTTTCCTAGCCGTCAGCTTATAAATTATTTTGGGAATTTTACTGCCTCTCCAACAAATAAGAATCCCCCAAATTATGAAGTATATTATCACATTATAAGAATAGAACATCACGTGTGTGTGTGTGTATGTGTGTGTGTGCGCTTTAGCATGTGTTGGGTTGTATTTAGCATGAGAGATTTAGCATATGTTGAGTTGTATTTGTGTATATGTGCTGTACTTCATATGTATCTGAGAGTTGTGTTCGGTGGGCTAGAGGTTTATACCTGCATGCATGTATGTGTGTTCGTAATATGTGTGCGAGTGTTCGTGCGAGCGCGTGTGAGTGTATGTGTGTGTGCAGTGTGTTACACTAAGAAGCGGAGCACTTTACCAGAATTTTTGCCTGAATTCAAATCTAACAAACTACTCCAAATCGCTGTATCCGCATAAGTGGAGTCAAGACCAGCTACTTTGTACTGGAGGAAGGTTTACGTAATGGATGCATTTCTTATTATATATTATGCAAACTTGAAACGTACGTATTAAATTATTTCATGATATCACTATTTGGTTTGCCTTCATTATTACAACTATGTATATATGTAGTCCTGTGAGGACGCATGGCTTAGTTGTTAAGGTATTGCACTCACGATCGCAAGATGGAGGTTTCAATTCCTAGGCCTGATGGTATGTTGTGTTCTTGAGCAAAACACTTCATCTCACGTGGCTCTGCGATCACCTCGACACTTAAAGTCTGGTACACCGTGCAGTTGTCCAGGCAACGTCGATTTGATGGAGGGAGTGATCACCTGATCACTATAAATAAATCACTTGTGATGGTCGTTCGGCAAAAGCTAGACACTCTCTCGTCGCCTTCGACGGAAGAGTCAACTATTTATATATATATATATATATATATATATAAAGAGAGAGAGATAGATAGATATATAGATAGATAGATAGATAGATAGATAGATAGATAGATAGATAGATAGATAGATAGATAGATAGATAGATAGATAGATATAGATATATGAGTGTTAAAAGACGTGGATCTATATCATCATACGGTTATCACAGAAAGCTCTTCTTACAGAGTCGGCTATCAGTCCACATATTAATCGATTACGAACAATTATAAAATACACTGTCCGTGTAACTGAAAATTCAAAAGATCCAATTAATAAAAATTATTTCATGAGTATATAAGGCCATAAAGTCAGGAGGTATGTGAACTGAATACATAAATATTCAACCATGTCGTTTCCAAAAGGC
This sequence comes from Octopus sinensis, assembly GCF_006345805.1. Classification (NCBI taxonomy): domain Eukaryota; kingdom Metazoa; phylum Mollusca; class Cephalopoda; order Octopoda; family Octopodidae; genus Octopus; species Octopus sinensis. The sequence goes on from NC_042998.1 coordinate 168,976,946, forward strand.
TACCACCTTTTCGCAACCTGGTTCGTTTCAATGTGGAAGAAATTATGCATATAGGTTTACATTAATATGTATGTTCAGCATTAAACAATGCAGTTGTATATTCACAAATTAACGTAAATAAAGAAAGCACTGGAACATCATGGTTACCCTGACGATTCAGATTTAAATACACACACAAAATGTCCTCTTTTTTGTACAAGCTTGGACAATGTTAAACAGGACAATATTAAATTGATTCGAGCATTAAACAGATATATTGTATTGTTCTTATCAATTAAGTAGTAAGGAGAATATAAGGAAGCGGCTTGCCTTAATATAAACAAATAACAAAACGAATTATGAACATGAAGTAAAATACATAAAATTAAAGAATAGATAGCATAAAAATATATAAGCAAATAATATAAATGAATTTTTAGCCAATGTAATTATGTAATTATGTAGATGGGTAAAAGGCTGGAGATTTAAGGATTCCACAAAAGACATGGATGAATGTTAGGTGAAGTAAAACCAAGAAACAAGGTTCAACAAGAGTGAAAACTGGGAGTTAACAAGGTCACAGAACTTTACAAAAAGCATTTCAACCTTCAAGAAGTTTATTCACTCATTAACCAAACCTCAAATATACTTTCCAATATACGGAACTGGAATGCAAAAGACATACACGCGCATACATAGAAATATATCTACAGGAGTATATGTACTTACATATAAGTATTAAAATGCACACACATACACACTCAGACATATATATATATATATATAGAGGGAAAGTTTACGAAAAAAAAATAAAAGACGAAGACAGGTGGTGTACAAAACAAACAGATGTATTAGTATAACGCTCAGGAATAGAAAAAGTATTTTACGTTTCTAGCCTACGCTCTTCTACAGAAAGGTACACAGAAAAAACAAGGAGAGAAACAAGAAAAAAATGTGTGTAGTGGCTAACGATCTATCATGGTGGAATATATATATATATATATATATTTAGCAATTAAGGACAACTACTTAATAAGGAAAACTTAACAAGAAATTGTCAGGTAGATAGCGTGAAAACCTCATAAGAGAAAAAATTTTTTTAAATGTCTTACTTTGAAAAATTGCATTCGGTGGGATTAGTAATATTTTTGGTAGAAATGACTAATTGTCCCTCTTAGCGTGTGGCATTTATGTATAATGCCTTCTGGCATGTATGTATAATGCCCTCTATATATAAATTAATATGTTCAATAAGAAATAATTATTTTCGAAATTTTTTCTCTTATGAGGTTTTCACGCTATCTACCTGACAATTTCTTGTTAAGTTTTCCTTATTAAGTAGTTGTCCTTAATTGCTAAATTTTTATTCCGAAAAAACTTTTCCTCTCCCGAAATGCAATTCGTAAAAGTTGCCATTTATCGGATGTAATATATGTAAACTCACCCATGTGCTTCGTTGATGTTGATCAGTTAGCTGATCGGCTTAAGCGGGGCAGGGTTGTTGTTTATTTATAATACATTCAGGCCTGCTGATGAATACGTAAGTATGAAATCACTGTGATACAGGTCTATATTTTTTTAATGTCTTACTTTGAAAAATTGCATTCGGTGGGATTAGTAATATTTTTGGTAGAAATGACTAATTGTCCCTCTTAGCGTGTGGCATTTATGTATAATGCCTTCTGGCATGTATGTATAATGCCCTCTATATATAATATATATATATATATATATATTAAGCAAATTACTGTTGAACAATATTTCTTCGTCACTGCTGTTTTTTTTTACTTTTTAGTACTAAAAGTATTTGCAAAGTAATCTATACAGGCTTCAGTGAATTACGCTATGCTGGTAAAGTCCAGTATGACCGAAACATATCCAAAATTGGTCTCCCTAACTGCAAACAGAGTTTCTATTTTCCTATTTTGGGGAAACAATTATATTTTTCATTTTCTTTTTTTTAGATATTCCCCTTTTCTTAGACAGTCGTTAGCAATTACTGTAAATTATTTTTGTCATTTTCCTTTTTGTTTTCTTTCTCTAACGAAGAGGCAAATTACACTTAACTCAATTTTTTAACGTATGACTTACAGTGCATTTATGCATGTGCAGCACACATCTAGATTCCTCACAGTAGCTCAAATATTGGGTCTCAATATCACCATAGATTTCTCCTGGCGTAAAGACATCTGTAACACAGCCAAGACTGCATCACAAAGACCGGCACTTCTCTTCCATACAGCTTCCGTCTACTAAATTCTCTCACATGTCATAAGTACAGTGGAAATGAACCCGAAACCAGGTACTTGCAAAACAAGCTTTTTAACTACACAGCCATGAATATATATATGTATATATATATATGTATATATATATATATATATATATATATTATATATATATATATATATATATATATATATATATATATATATTATATATATATATATATATATATCGCTAGCCACTACACATTCTTTATTTTCTCTCCTTGTTTCTTTCTGTGTTCCCTTCTGTGGGTGGAAGAGCGTAGGCTCGAAACGTTAAAGACTTTTTCACTTCCCGAACGTTATATTAATACATATGTTTGTTGTCTACACCACCTGTCTTCGTCTTTTGTTGTTTTTTTTGTGAATTCTCCCCTATATATATATATATGTGTGTATGTGTGTGTGTGTGTGTGTGTGTGTGTGTGTGTGTATGTATGTGTGTGCGTGTGTGTGTTTGGAAATGTAAAGATCTAGATAAAATAATAAAACGAATTCGAGCCAGTACTTCCACTTTTGCTGCCAATTCATCGTCCAAAATATAATTATACTATCAATTTATTAGTTAGGTTCGAGTTTAATTTGTGTTTGTAACAGTCGCAATCGATGTAATCGAAGCGAGTATATTTTGTCTGAACTAGAAAAATCAAGGTCAACAAGTCAGGTCTTGAATGTAGAATGAATAGAACGGTAATATATACGGCAAAGTCTTTCTACCAACTTCAACTCACTTAATTTCTGCGCAATAATCAAACACCTACAAAATACAAATACAAGCTGCTTCAAAGATTTAAAAATTGATTTTTTTTTTCTCTTCTGTAATTACTTGTAGGTTTTTTTGCTTTTAAGCATGCTGACACCAACCCGCCAGAAATCCGTCTCTGGTTTTATGACACAAACTTACTGTTTTTGAAGTGATCGAAATAAAAACCTTCCATCAAAATTTCATGTGAATTTATGCTCCAAATACAACCTTAATAATGGTTTCAACTTTTGGCACAAGGCCAGCAAGTTCGGAGTAGGAGGTAAATCGTTTACATTGACCCCAGTGCTCAACTGGTATTTATTTATCGACCCTGAAAGGAGGAAAGGCTAATTCGACGCCAGCGAATAGAAACAAAAAATAATTTCAAAATTTGGCACAAGACCAGAAATATCGGGGAAGTGGATAAATCGTTTACATCGACCCCAGTTCTCAACTGGTACTTATTTTATCGACCCCGATGGAATTTGAAATAAAAATGTTAAAGAGACAAACGTATTACCTATTTCTTTACTGCCCACAAGGGGCTAAACACAGAGAGGACAAACAAGGACAGACAAACGGATTAAGTCGATTATATCGACCCCAGTGCGTAACTGGTACTTAATTTATCGACCTCGAGAGGATGAAAGGCAAAGTCGACCTCGGCGGAATTTGAACTCAGAACGTAACGGCAGCCGAAATACCTGCTAAGCATTTCGCCCGGCGTGCTAATGATTCTGCCAGCTCGTCCACTTTCGTCGCTTTAATAATGACAAAGTTATTTAACTAAATTTTCTAGTATTTTCAAAATTAATTTAAACAAAGACAGAATATTTCAGAAATAATAAGGTAACAGAAAGGTTGAGATTGAAGCCATCAAGGACGTATCTACGTTAGAAAAACGCGCCAAATACCATTCAATCACACTCTACCACCTTAATAGTGTAAAGACATGATAGGAGTCTTTTTAAAAAAAACTGCTAGAATTCTTTAACTATACTTTTAACTATTTAAGTTTATTTGATCCGAGCTGGTCTGTTACTGAACAACAACAAAATGAGGTTACAAGTGAAAGTGTGTAATTAATTCATTGTCAAATAAGATAGATCTTTATGGCAATGACAGCTGTGATGGACATTCGTTAAACTATACTAAGGATGTTAGCGTAACGTCGTGATTTTGTTTCGAAGGCAAATAATAGTGTGTTAGTTATTAACAACTGCAACAAGTTTGAAGTAACATTGTATTTTTTTTCTTTTATGCCTACCCTTTTATATATTACGAGTATACGGCCTCTTGTTTTACGAACCGAATAACTATTATCCTATTTCGTTTGCAATCAGTAGCTATATGAGCATACCTCAACTTATGTCGGGAATTGATCCCAATGCATGTGACTTAACTTGAAAATTGACGTAACACTTAAAAATTCATTAAAACCAACTGGAATTAAATGTATATAACATTTTACCTTTGTATGCATTAAGAACGACATTAAGCACGAGGGACCGCTGAAAAGTTCTTGGCTTTGGGTAAAAGACAATACAGGAGGATCAGTTAATTATGATTTTATTCAACATATTCCCCTCTCAGGTGTATTGCGGCGGTCCTTCAATTTTTCTAAGCCTTGCGGAAGAACTCGGAAGGTTGGTCCTCCAACCAGACCTTTCGCGATACCCTTAAAACCAAGAACTTATTTTAGCACCCCGTCGTACATTTTTCCGAACACCTAGGCTCAGAAATAGAGCTATACGGAAATACCTCAACATACGTCGGTAATTGTTACAAGATCCGGTCTCTCCCCCACATCTATAGATGTATAATTAAGTTATATCGATGAGCCTAGGAGTCCCTTGGATCTGGATGTTGCAGCACACATATCACCTGTATCTAGAAAGCATCGGTCGTGGCATACAGCCTATCTTAGATATCTAAAGCTTGGTGAAGCCCCTCACCTCCAGGCTTAACAACAGCCTATTTTGTCCCACAGGGGAGAGAGAGAAACACACACACACAAATAAAGAAGAAAAGGGAAGAAGTTTCGACTGGCACTCTATCACCTCCGAAGATGTGAAAGACAAAGCTGGGCCGTTGGGATTTGGACTCAGAGCACAGAGAACCTGTACAGATACTATAATGCATTTTATCGAACACTCTAACAGCTCTACCAATCTACACATCACACACGCACACATATATAGAAGTGCATGTGTATGTACATATATGTGTGTATGTGTGTGTGCATGTATAAGTGTGTGTGTATATATATATATATGTGTGTGTGTGTGTGTCTATGGGTATTCATATACATGTATATGTGTGTGTATGTATATGCATATTTATATACATGCATGTATATATATATATATATATATATATATATATATATATATATATATATATATATATATATAATATATATATAAATAAAGTCAATCGCCACGTCAAAGTGACTGTTCCATGTTACTACTAGGCAGATCATCCACCAGCTGGTTATCGGTGCGCCGCTGCACCCTTTATATACAATATATATTGCTAGCAGGGGTGTGAAACCCTACCATCCTCTAGCAGGCAACATCGCGAGACAGATTTGAGCTGGTTGGCTTGTCTTCAGCCGCGTGTACCTGACTCCTTGAGCAATTGTAAACAAAGTGACCATCGATCACTGATTCGCAACAAGCAAAATAATTTTGTTTACAATGTATTGCTGGTTGAAGCGGACCCTAGTTATCGCTCTAGGGGCCAGGTACTCGCGACTGAGGATGAGCCAAGCAGCTCGAAATTGAGTCAGTCCCATGATCCTGTTGTCTGCTAGAGGATGTTAGGGGTTCACTCCCCCTGCTAGCAAATATATATTGCATATAAACGGGTGCAGCGTCGGACCGATAACCAGCTGGCTGAAGATCTGCCTGGGGTTAAACTAATAGTAACATGGAAAACCACTTTGATGTGGCTATTGACTTTACTTGTTAGTATAGTTACTAACTCTGATCTCTTCTTGAGATTTTACAACTAGCTATTTTGCTTAATATTTTGAGACCCCCTTCGGTCATGACTGACCGTGGGATTGCACCTAGAAAGTTACCCTGCACAAGTCCGGGCAAGGTTGTTTATGGAAAACCAGCAGTTACCCATGCATACGGGCGTCCCCTCTCCACGCCACCAGTATTATGCAAGGGAAAAGCAACAGCAGATTCAGCTTGGCTCCAGTGACGTCGCAACTCATTTCTACAGCTGAGTGAACTGGAGCAACGTGAAATAAAGTGTCTTGCTCAAGAACACAACATGCAGCCCGGTCCGGGATTCGAACTCACAACCTTACGATCGTAAGCTCGACGCTCTAATCACTGAGTCATACGCCTTCTCTTATATATGTGTGTGCGTGTATGTGTGTGTGTGTGTGTGTGTGTGTGTGCATATATATGTATGTATGTATGTATGTATGTATGTATGTATGTATGTATATATATATATATATCTATATATATATATATATATATATATATATATATATATGTATGTATGTATGTATATATATATATATATATATATATATATATATATATACATCTAAGAGGTGAGTGCCTGAGTAGAAGATTGTTCCTTCCAGATATGTAGCGATTTTGTTTTGGTAGTATTGAAGGGGATTACGTCGGCAAAATATCATTGGAGAATGATTAGAAAGTTTGTGTTCATTGAAGTGGTGCATGTGTCGCGTGAGTTATCTATGTTGCGTGTTCACATGGCCTCTCTGCAGGTGGCTGTTGCTTTCTGTGTAAGTATTTTTAGAAGTAACAAACCAGTGGATTATTAATATATAAAAACCGATAATGTGGGTAACATAACCATGCGTTTGGGAGTATGTGGCTAAGAGGTATCTTTATCTGTGCATGCTGTTTGCGAGGGACGTTGCTGCCCATGAAATGAGAGCTGAAAGAAAGACGTGGTTGTAGAGTAAGAAGCTTGCTTCCCAACTACATGGTTCCGGGTTTAGTCCCACTGCGTGAAATCTAGGGTGTCATCTTCTATTGCCTAGGACCGATAAAAAAGGCCTTGTGAGTGGATTTGACAGACGAAAATTGAAAGAAGTCCGTCGTGTGTGTGTGTGAGTGTGTGTGTGTGTGTGTGTGTGTGTGTGTGTGTGTGTGTGTGTGTGTGTTGTGTGTGTGTGTGTGTGTGTG